>NC_052624.1:67893011-68196041 GCF_016161935.1 Mauremys reevesii | reverse complement strand
ACTCTGTGTGTGGGGGCTACGTGACCTTGTGGCGGGGGAGGACGGTTACAGATTCCCCTGCTGCGTGGCTCTGTGGTCCGGAACAAGGACCGCTGCATAAATTCTGTAACCGTCCTCCCATACCACAAAGTCACGTACCCCCCACCCACACAGAACATGGAAAACACCTCCCAGACCGACCAGGGTGCCTACTGACTGCACTGTGTGTGTGACCTGCTGTTGATCCTGCCCCCGTGTCTGTACCCTGGTAAAAGTGACTGTCCTATGCAATTAACAACCCCCTTCCCCCCACCTTCACAGACAGTCTTCTGTAGAAAAACTTGACGGAAATAGTAATTAACAGCAAACTTTTAATAATCAACTACACAATTAGGGGATGAAACTGGGATTGGGGCTTCGGTGAGCCAGGAAGGGAAGGACTTCTCAACATTTAGGGAATGAGAGCCTTCTTGTATTTGTGCACTCTGCAGGGGTGCAGTGACAGTTTTCACGGCCCCTGTCGCCCCTCCTTCTTGTTACTTTGGGTGAGGGGGGTTTGGGACTTTGTGGCGGTGGGAGGGCGGTTGCAGATACAGTGCAGGGGGGCTCTGTCCTCGTGCCTGCGGTCCTGCAGAACATCCACAAGGCGCTGGAGCGTGTCAAATTTTCCCTCAGCATTTCCTGTGTGGCTGGTCAGAACATCCAAGCTCAGACTGCTGTCCAGAGCGTCAACAGAGTGGTGCACTGTGGGATAGCTCCCGGAGCTACTAAGGTCGATTTCCGTCCACACATAGCCTAATTCGACATAGCCATGTCGAATTTAGCGCTACTCCCCTCGTCGGGGAGGAGTACAGAATTCGAACTAAAGAGCCCTCTAGGTCAAACTAATTAGCTTCCTGGTGTGGACGGGTGCACGGTTAAGTCGAATTAACGCTGCTAAATTCGACATAAACTCCTAGTGTAGACCAGGCCTAAGTCCCATTTACTTTTAATCTTTGTAAATCTAGCCCTCAAACCCAGATCCTCAGCGTTATTTGACTTCAATGGGATTTAAGCACCTGAATAACATAGAAGATTTGGGCCAATTCAAAAGTAATTTAGGCACTTAGGAGCCTAAGTCACATTGAAAGTCAAGGGATCTTCAGAGCACAAATAACTTTTGAATATTTTACTTCAGCAGATTAATTTTAGTAACCCATTTTTGAAAATCTTGGTTGTTTTGTCATAAATCAGAGCCCTTGCAGTTTATAAGGCTATTAGGCAAATAGTTCTGTAATTACCCATAAAAATGAAGTCATCATTATTGCCACACAAATGTGTGCTTCCCCAATGTTTAATTTTGTCTAAGCAGTAAACCTATTCCACATCTGCCTAGCCATCAGCGTGTGGATTTATCAGACACGTTGCTTAAATAAACTTAGCAATAATTCTCAATACACTGACAAGTAGAACAACCAGAATCATTACATTGTGTAAATAAAGCAAAAATATGCCCCTGCTCCTCCTGTGTCAGCGAGAGAAAATGTCGGGCAGCCCTAATTGGAGCCCTGATATGGTCAGATGTCGAGCCCTTTCAGCTCTGATTGTAATCAGTGTCAGCAGAAGGAACTCAGCACCTGGGCCCTAGATCATTTGGAGCAATAGAAGCATTCACTGTGCTAAATGCTACAGTTTAAAAAAAGATCAGTTGAATGTAATACTAAAGGCCTGACTTGCATGTACACCTGCACCCAGACACACCTGGTATTAATTAGATTCATTTAATATAGGGGTATATAGTGCCTAGCACTTTGGGGTCTCTAGACACTACTGCAGTATAAGTGTTAAATATATGTTGATATAATATTAATTGATATCTGCAAAACCAGTCCCATGAATTAGCAGTTTAACAAACAGAAATATGAAAATATTAATTTGCCTGCCAGAATCTTGCTTGGGTTTTACCAAGAAAGGACTTGTATGTGGGTGCGCTTTGTTAAATGTGGGCAAAGATCTTCTCCTCTTTTGAGCTTTCTTCCCCGAATATAAAGGAGAGTTATATAGGCAGCCTTGAAAATAAGGAAATACACACTGCTGCATGGAATGGCTTTAGATTTTTTGTATGCTTTCCCATAGCCCTGCTGGGATTGCATGCATTCAGCTGGGTTGCAGGGTCTGAACAGCATTTTCCCTGCAGGGGCTCCACCTGACTGCCAGGGATTAATGCTGTGCCAGCAATGAGTGCACTGAACCTTTCCCTCTCCACCATTCTCACTGTATCCTGCTGGTAACCCAGCTACTGTGGATTTGCCTGAGTGAGGAGGAGGAGAGAGCAACCAGCTGTCTCAGAGCATTGCTAGTAGGGAAAGGGAAATAATGGGGGGGTGTGTCAGAAAATGTATAGAGGTACAGGCTGGTGAAAGGTAGCTCAAGGGAGGGACAGAGGTTCAAGGAGGAGCAGATTGGTGGTGACAGGTTCCCTCTTGAGAATATCCCCCATCCTCTCCTCCCATTGGTTCCACTTATTCTGTTCTCTCTTTTGTCCCTGGCCCCATAGTTGGGCAGTTTCAGTTTGAATCAACACATTTGGATAAGTTATGTGCCCAGGAACGAGCTAATCCATTTCACTGAAGCATGCCAAAGTAAAGAACATTATAACAGCATATCTCTGGTGTTCTAATACTTCATTAATAGCTGACAAAGATAAATATTGTGTCCATTTCACATAAAGGTGGGGCCTGAGCTCATTTGCTTTGAGAGAAATGATGCTCGACGGTAAACATTTTTGAGACCCACACACTTAATAGATTGACCTGAAAGTGGGCCGAGTTCTCTGAAAAGAGGCATTCTAAGACTCTTCTCTCCAAAAACTGAATTCTCAGAGAGAAAAAGAATACAAATGTACAAGAGCATGAACTAAGAGCAGGAAATTTAAAAACTGCAGTATCCACATAACCAGGTTTTCACCTTCCTGCATCTGACTGCATACGTTTAGTATCAGTGGAATTATCACAGGACCTGAGGAACTGTCCTAATTTCCAATCTACTAAAGCATTTTTTTGCTTTAGGACAATTTCCTTAAAGTGTTGTGTGGCTTCCATGAAAAGAAAGAGGACACACAATTGTACATACTGTATGCTGTGTTTAAAAGAGAAGTAAGGTTAAGGTTATAAACACATTTTGAAAACAAAGTTGAAGAGGTATTTCCCAAATAGACATATTAGGAACATGTCACTAATGATAATGTGAGTCATGCTAAAGATGCTCAGAGGATCTGATTCAGATTTAAAATATAGCACATGTATCCTTTTGTATCTTGTAAAACTTTGTACACAACACAGTAACTAATTTCACAAGATACAGTGGTAATAGACTAAGTACCAAGATCAGAATCAAGCCCATAGTCTCAATTTGATGTTTCCCTAGGATTGTTTAGAATCTTAATGTATACATTTTGGAATTTAGCACAGACGGTGCAACAGTGGTATTCTCTTCTATCAATGTTCACTGTAATTAAGATTAAGATTTTGTCACAGTTATTTTTAGTAAAAGTCACAGACTGGTCATGGTCAATCAGCAATAATTCACAGAAGCCCAAGTCCTGCTGCCTGGGGGTGGTGGGGGCGGGGAAGGACTGACAGCCCAAGCCCTGCTGCCCAGGGGGGCGGGGTAATGACTCGCTGTCCGGGGTTGGGACCCCACACCCCACAACCCAGGGCTGACAGCCCAAGCTTGCCCACCACCCCCACCGCCGGGACTGAAGTCACCGAAAATCACAGAATCTGTGACCTCCATGATGAACTCCTATCCTTAATTATAAGGCCAAGAATGGTACTTCCACATGAGAGAAAGCTGGTTATTCAATGCAGGAAGTCAATCCAGATCTTTTAATCATCTGGAAGTGATTTTTTTTCTGGACGGATGTTATAAAATGGTAACCCCCAGTGGTATAGATATCTGGTAGATCATCTGTGGGGATTTTCAGGGTAAGCCAGTTAAAATGTAAATAATATATATACAATGTGTTCAAGAGGGATTGTAAATCATATTTTGGAAAAAATGAATTTAGAGGTACAGCCAGTATCCAAATTTTGGAGATAATGAGATAAACAGTAGAGTATGTAGATTTGCATTTGCTGGGCTTGAAAGGGTAGGGTTTGATGGATCATGTTGTCTTGTTCTGGCTTAGAAGGTTCAATATTCTTCATAGCAGGGCTTGACTCTGAGCTTTAGGAACAAAGCATGCATATAGATTTACTGAGTTCTTTGTAAGTCTGGGTTCCTAGAATATGTTAATAATATTTTGCATTTTAGGGAACAAAAGGCTAAAACACTGTGTCAGAAAAGGATTTGGAAGCACAAACTGGAATATTAATATGCTTAGTTAGTATTAAGAAGTACATAAAACTGTTTAAGGATGTTGGCAATATGCAAAAATATAGATCAAATGCCATATGCTCAGTTCGTAGGGATTTTACTGACTGGTAATGGAAAATATATGAGCACATAACAAGGGATTACCATATCACTGAAAAGCTTAATGCCTCACACATGTTCATCCCCTCAGTTTTCCTTAATCAGGAAGTTCCTCAATGAAACATAATAAATCCCTTAAATCACAGCCCATTGACAGAAATACATGCTACAGGAGGTCTTAGGTTAGCTATCATTGTTATTGTAATTACACTCCATAATTTAAAAGCATATTTTCCTGGGCATTTGGAAATGTCTCCTGTCCCAATATCTTGTGTATTTTAATTTTTTGGTTTATCAGCTCTCTCTCTCTCTCTCTCGCAGCCTCCTCCCTCTTACCTTTTTTACACTGCCTCTGGCTGAATGGAGAATAAATAAATTCCCTAGAAACTGATGTCTTCAGCACTCTGGGTTTGTACAGGATGCTGTGTAAGCAGCAAGAGCTGAGTGAATAATCTCTATTGAATATGGAGTTTAGCTTCTGATTGTGAATTGTCCACAAGCAACATATAACTTTCTCCCATTAATTCATTGTTCAAAATTATTCCAGGAATAATTTTGACAAATAATCATGATTCTATTGATTTTGTGTGAGTATTTAAAATGTGAATTATGTTGGTTAGTTTTATTGGCCATGTAGGTCACAGAGTTTCTTTTCTCTGACTGGATGCATATAATGTTTAGATTTAGATTTCTGGTGCCAACACTCACGGTTACAAGTTTGAAATTCACTTTCCATAAATATTCTATAAAGTGAACACTCAGAAAAGAGGCTAAACTCAATGAATAAATTATTAGTAGTGAAGTATTCACTCACCTTCCATCTAGACTGTGATGGTTGTACTCCTTAATGCAGAACGTATAGTACTTGTGCTTAAAAGGTAGAAACAGAGGAACCATAATAATGGCCAAAAAAAAAAAGAAAGAAAGAAAGAAAGAAAAAAACAAAAAGGCTAGTATATTTTTTATTCTGTTTCCGTGTGCACTCTTCTCTTTCATTAAAAACAAAACAAAGAAAACCCACTATTCCTGAGGATTTTGTGCAACTTTGAAATCATGAATTAAGAAAGACACCTTTTATTTATGTAGTAAATCCTACACCAGTGAAAAGAACACCATCAAAAGAAAGGAGGTCGTCAATGAGGCCACAATGAGATAGGAGAAGCAATTGTTAAAAGAGATGGCAATAGACCTTTGCACCTACAGCATGCTGTTCTAGCAGATAATACTTTTGAGACAGCTTCCAGGTTATTACAGACAAAAGATACATCAGAAAGAACACTTTAGATATCTTTCCTATTTGGTTACAGTAATTGTGGAGGGGACATTTTGATGAGGATTTACTGTATGTTTGTAAATATTACAGCTAACACTGAAAACCTTAAGAACAATAACGCTCCAAAGCCCTGGTCCTGCAAACACTTATGAACATCCTTAATTTTCCTGAGGTGAGTACAGTGAAGTATGTGCATAAGTATTTGCCAGACTGGGGCCCTGGATAGGAGGAAATCTGATTAGAAATGTTCAGTGCCTATATGAGCAACCTTGGGAAAGACGGGAATTTAAGGGTGGGATCACCAGCCCTGCTCCAGCTTCTTTATGCCATGGGAAAAGGGCCCTAAAAGCCTCATGTCTACCTGGGCAGGATTCCCCTGGAGTAGGAACTATGGAAGTCAGCTGCAATATGGTTGTTCGAGGACCCCGTCACAAGCCCTGCTGTAGGTAAAGGATAGGACTGCATGTGTGTGTGTAAAGGGCAGGGCTGCTATACACAGGGCTGCAGCGACTCCAGGAAGTGGTGCAGCCCATAGGGCACCCCGTTAGGCTGCCATAGTTCAGACAGACTCTCAGGGCTGTCTAAGTTTAGCTGGAGGTGTCTCCAGCCCCAAAGCAGCTCAGGATCAGGAGGGTGCAGAGATGACTTAAAGCTGCTGTGGTGGATGTGGAGTTTCTATGTAATAATCCAGGAATGCTGCTATGTAATTTATGAATACTGCAGGCAACCTGGTCAGTGAGGCAAAGTTACTGTCTAACTACATGGGTTTATTAGACTTTCCTATATGAATGTATGAATATGATCTAGCTTAATAAGGAGCTTTTGCAGGAGAGCATCACAATGGATATTGATACACAATGCCCCAACAAACATTTGGGGGCAATTGTAGCATAGTGGCCTACTTCTAAGCTCCAGCCTGAACTTACACAGCTGTTTTGCCATTGCTGGGAACCTAGGGATCAAAGGGACACAAAACAGATAAAAGGGCTCTCTGGAGAGACAGGGTGGGGGGGAGTTGTCAGTAAGCTCTGACAGAGACAGGTCCTGCAAAAATGTCTGAGGAAGTTTGGGCCCTCCCTGACTTCCAGAGATTGGGTAGCCTTAGGAAGAGGCAGTATGTATATAATCCATTTTCTTGTTTTAAGATGTTTTTTCTGAAATGCTTTTGTTCTAAATAAATAATACTTTTCTTTGAAAAGGCTATTTGGTCATTGCTCTGGAGGGCACAGAACTGCAGGTACTGGACACACATCAGGCCTTCTGAGGAACCATACTTATCAGCTGGGGATGGCAGCCCAAGGTCTGGTCTGAGAGTGGGAGAATCATGTGATTCCACACAAGACTGGTGACTGCCTAAGACCTGAGAGGGAAGTACACTTCATAAGACTGTAGCACTGGCCTGGCCTGACATGAGTAATTAACACATGGAGGGAGGCCTCATTTTCTGGAAGACAGAATTAGGAACATAAATGAATCATCAGGTTAAAAACAGAATGTTTGTGCTAAATAAGATAAGTAAATAGGTGAGCGGGCTAAGAAGACGGAATGTCTGAGCCAACTAAGATAAGAGGGAGAACACAGAGGGAACTATTTGCTATGAACTAGATAACAAGGGACAAAATAAGTTAGGAATGTAGAGATGGGGTAAAGAGGAAATCAAACCATGGACAGTGAGTGGGCAGCATATGTTGCACAGAGATCGGTTCCTGCAAAGTAACCAAGCCAATCTAAAAACCTATGATGCAATGTACGTGTAATGTATATAAAGGGAGAAGGTTTCTGTGCAACTTTGAAGTTGTGATGTACCCTGCATCCATCCCCGCTGCTTTTTGAGTCTGATCAACTCAGCGTAGCACTGCTGTATGCCAAATAAAGATACCTGAGTGACGAAGGCTGGAGTTGAACTGAGTTCTTGGGAAGCCAAGTGGAAAGAGATCTTGGAGGGAATCCCAACAAAGACCAGAAGGGCTCAGAGATACCATTAGCTTGCTAACTGTGACAGCCACCATAGCCCCTTTTCTCTGGGAGTAGTTCTGTGTTATGCCTCATAGCAGTACAGTACATAATTTCACTCTAAGTGGGCCAAATACAAGGCAAACTGAGTGAAATCTAATGGCCTGGGATATACAGAAGGTCAGACTAGATGATCTAATGCTCCCTTCTGGCTTTAAACTATGAATCGACCTATACCATTTTTTAATTCTTAAGCAATTGGTTCTGTCATAGATTCCTATGTAGCTTGGAATCTGAATCAGTAAAGAATTCTCAAAGTAGAACAAAAATGAAAACAAACTCAATAGTTACATAATCAACTGCACTAAGACAACCACAATGTGAAACACTATGCACACAGGGCTACATTTTATACTGATCTCCAAAGGTAACCACATGAAGAAAGTTGGAGCAAGACCAACAAAAGAATGTTGAGTCCTACAGCTGCACTTCATTGAAGAGGATTTGCAACAGGCTAGTGAAAGTTGGAGAAATATTTGAGACAAGAATGGATGCTATGATTTGTATTAATGGAAGCTCAGCACACTGGCAGAGAACAGCCCTTAGTCTTAAAAGGGCCATGAGTTTGTACTTTTGCAAAAAAAATAAATAAAATAAAATAAAATAAATCACTCAAATTTACAAATACCAGAAAATACTAAATTTGCCAGAAACTTTTTAGTCCTTTTGATTAGACACAAAAAAGTGTCTGTGGCCCAAAATTATTTAGGCTTTAGAAACCACTCACTTCTTTTTAAAATCTACATGGTACTTCTTCCAGCCCTGAATTCTGTTATCCTCTGGGTCCCACACTCTAAGTGGGCCAAATACAAGGCTAACTGAGTGAAATTTAATGGCTTGGTCTGGGTCCCATACCATTAGCTGTTTGATCCCTGTCGGCTTGTATGATACCATTGCCCCCAGATTATGTCTGAACCTACATACACCTCAATTCATATCTACCATGGGACTTCTGCCGACTCAACAGAATGCCACTCACCTTATTTTTCTTTACTATCAACTGGCTGGGGTGCCTGTTAATTTTGCCTGAAACAAATGGGATGCAGGGGGAAGAGTTTGGGAACAGATGCTAAGCTTATCTTGCCTATCACTGTATGTGATCATAATAAAGACACTGATGTGAACAGCTTAGAAAAGATGGAAAGCAAAGGCAAGAGAAATGTGATTCAAACAGGAGCCATTACAATACTATTAGTGCTGGCATTGCCCCAGATTAGTTATTTCATACATAAAGCTTCTTCAGACGGCTTCCAAAGCCAAAATAAATAAATAAATAAATCAGGGAACGATCCAGCAATAGGTCTTGAGCATGTTTAATGGATTGTACCATCTGTGCAAGAAGCAGTTTGGTTAATAATCAAATTCACCATGTGGCCCTGGACCATCAAACATGAATGCCAAAGCAAACATAACAAAAACAATACATTCAGAAAGGGAAAGCAGAACAGAAAATGGTTAGTTGAAAATAATAATCCCTAATTCATACCAAGTATCTCACAGTCCCTTTCAGGCTATATGTACTATACAGAGATTACATGACTCACAAATAATAAAATTCAGCCATTCTATGCCAGCATCCTATAGCTATTCTATAAGTCAGGGGTCGGCAACCTTTCAGAAGTGGTGTGCCGAGTCTTCATTTATTTACTCTAATTTAAGGTTTCACATGCCAGTAATATATTTTAACATTTTAGAAGGTCTCTTTCTATAAGTCTATAATATATAACTAAACTATTGTTGTTTGTAAAATAAATAAGGTTTTTAAAATGTTTAAGAAGCTTCATTTAAAATTAAATTAAAATGCAGAGCCCCCCGGACCGGTGGCCAGGACCCAGGCAGTGTGGGTGCCACTGAAAATCAGCTCGTGTGCCACGTTCGGCACGCGTGCCATAGGTTGCCTACCCCTGCTATAAGTGAGAGCTTTCAGGAGGGATATTATATTAACCAGATTTCACGCTGACTGATTAGAGTTTGCATATCTAAATTCATTCAGAGGTTTAAATTGGCAAAGTTCACTCCCGCTTCTCCCCTCCCCAGCACTCAATTTGGAATTTGGTAAAAGAAACCCCTCAGTTTAGCACCCCTATATTTTGCAAAAAATATATTTAATTACCATCATTGGAGGTTTTTAAATACAGGTTAGACAAACACCTGTCAGAAACAGTCCAAGTATATTTAATCCTTCCTCAACATGGGGGGCATGGACTAGATAACCATTCTTAGGTCCCTTCCAGCCCTGAATTTCTATGATTCTATAAGCAGAGATTATCGTTGTTTCATATCACAACCTACATGCAGTACCTGCAGCAGCACAGTTCCACCTAATATCACGTGGGATATTAGTTACTTGGAAGGAAGAATGCCAATCCATTTCTTACATCTGGCTTTGCTTGGAGGGCTCCCATCACAGTCTTGCCCAGCCCTACTTATCTGATGAGACCACAGTAAAATCATAAATTAAAATATCACTGTGGAACTATTTTTAAAACACAGGCTTGCTACCATTATTAAATTAACTAACCTGTGGCTATATATTTCACTGCTCCAGACAACAGTTTAGCTGAAAGCTTGTCCCTCTCTAAAATATCAAATATACACTGTATGAGCTAGAGATGGGACTCTGATAATGCCAACAACAGGGTTTGCCACCTTTTCCTCACATAAGGTTCATGGTCCTTAACACCAAATATTGTACTTGCCCAGGATTGGTCTGGTACTCTTGATTACTCTTCTAAACTGACCCTGGGACAATTTAACATACAAGAAGAAGAAGAAGAGAAGCCTCTTTCTCATATAAGACTTCTCTGACTCCCAAACACTAGTCACAGACATCTAAGTTTGATTTTGATCAACAAACAACAACATAAGGAGCAGTAGAGATAGCTACCCCACATGCCCTGCGCCATCAATGTGCTACAATCCTAAGCATGAGAGATTCTCTCTAGATGCAAGGTGGCATTTTAGTCTATTTTCTGGGCAGGAAATGTTCGAACCCTCGGCTAAAACATAAATAAACAAACTAGAAAACGCCTTACATCAGACTACAAAGTTGCTTCTTTAATGCATGCCTCACAGGTTGCAGGTGACCAGAGAGCAGTAAGAAAGCCTATTTCTACATAGCTGGTGTCTTGTCTCTCTCTTCCTCTTTCCCACCAAAAAAATCTGACAGACATGTTGATTAGTCAGCTAACAATTTTCCACTGAAAAACACATCTGTACAGGTGATGTTTTTGCTCTATTTATAGGGCATGCTGCATGCCAGTTGTTAACATATGGCTTTTTGGGAGGGTATGCAGTAAAGAAAGAGGGAGGGAGAGTCCAAAGCATAGTTTTTAAAAATTAAACTTATTTTCCTTTCCATTAGTTTTCCCCCTCTCTTTTCTCCCCACTCTGATCTCCACTGCATCCTATGTCTGAGCAGTTGGTGCAGTCTTTTTTGTAATTTCTTGTGGTACCCAATACATAACCCACACATTTCAGGTAACAACTGATAATTCATAAGGATTCTGGTGGCACTCGGGTAGGTTGGTTGCTGAGTCTATTCTCCCCGAAATGGAGATATAGATGTACACTAAGGGAACTGTTCTAACAGATTAATTTAGAAGTCTACTTACAGAAACTTTAAATCTAGAAAACAATCCATGTGTTTTCCTTGTTGAACACATTACATTTTATTTATTTATTTCTCTAGGGGTTCCACAGAGCATTTTTTGTTTGCTAATGAAATACCTCTTTAGTTTCTTTATATGCTGAACAAAAAATGTTATCTACTCAATACCTAATGAAACTGAAAGCTGAAATATAGAAATAATGTGTATCTATTGAGTGCATGAATTGTTGATTATATGTTTATACAAGTATTCTTACATATTACTGCATTCCTGTTTCAATATACATCTTGTTAGAAATCATACATATCAAGTATACACATATAAAAATATAAACATATATGTTTAACATGACAGTGATGATTCAGAAGTATTTTAAGATTTCACTACTACTATACCTGTACAACAAATTTTAAATAAATCCACATAATTCAATTTTACTTCACACTGAATAAGACAACTGTTTAGTGTAATAATTCTTCCAAATTTAGGGCCAAATTGTACTTTCCATTACACCAGTGTAAATTTAGAGTAGCTCAAAAGAAGTCAGTCTGAACTTATATCAGTGTAACAGAGCAGAATTTGGCCTTTATATTATATTTTTTCTGCTTTTCTGTTGTAGACACACAAACAACATGTTAATGTTTACAAATCAATATATGCGCAATGTTCCGTGGCACAATGATACATACTGGAAAAAGATTACACAACATTCCTAATATGCCTACAACAGAAATATGATTAGGTTCCTAGGCAAATACTCCACTGAAAGCCAAGAGTTTTTCCTGGGTGAAACTGTGTTTTATACCCTTCTCGTACACATTTTAAAAACATAGATAAGCTGCTTTTCTAGACTCTGGATTTTTCTACATGTAACCCTCTGGTTAAGCTTTATAATCTGCTGCAGAATGCAATAATCCTGGGAAGTGAGGTGAATGAGGATGGAGAGACTTCAAAATGATTCAAAAGCTAAAATTAGTAGTTAAGCACTGTCACTTATTCAATCTCAACATTGTAATTACAATAATAATAATAATTAATAAACAGTTTGCCTTTGTATAGGACTGTTTATCAAAAAGTATTATGGGTCCAATTGTGGAAACACAGTCCATGGGGCTACTCACAGGAGTAAGGGTCGCACAATGGGATCCTATTTTATGTATAGATAACCCCAGATTTTAAAAAACTACATTCAGATGGAGTTAAAGTTACATACAAGTAATTTAGGATAAAAGACAACAGATATTTTGCAATTATCCCCAAAACAAGCATTATAATCCAGAAAATTCAGAATTAAATTGAAAAGAAATCCAAACGTCTTAAGATCTGGAAATACAAGTTAAAGTACCCAAACCACCTTATTTCTGATCTGTAGTGACACCATACAATAGCCGCACAATTATGATGAATGAATATTAGTATTTGTGATGCCACAAATTAAACTGGATTAAAGTGATTTTTAAAGACATCAGATTTCTTCTGTTTTGGTCTCTCAAGGTGTCACTGCAGGACCCCTTGTGATAGGGCATCTCATTACTAAAAATAATGTGTAAATGCAGTAAAATGCAAGGATTTTGGGAAACAAGTAAAAAGAATTGGAAATGATCCTAAACAGTGGAGATTATGATCTAATGGGGCTTAGTGAAACATGGTGGGATGAATGTGGGTATTAATGGGCATAATAATCTATATCAAGAAGAGAAGAAAAAAGGAAAATGTTATATCCTCGGGGGCAACAGTTTTAGGCAGAAATCACTGGAGACACAGAGAGCTGTAAACCTTGAAACAGCCTTTTATTGCCACACCAGAGCTAACCAACAGCCAGCCAAAACTGACTGGACTATCCCCTAATAATCTAACTCAGTTGCCATAGCAATACAAGATTCTATTACCACGATAACCAAATACACAACATATTCCTCCCCCCTTAATAAGAATGTTCCCTAAATAAAACAAACACTAAACTCGAGAAGGAGAGTAGACTGCTTCCATTCCCAGCTAAACCCCAGGGATTATTTTGCCCCATAACTGCGGGTTTGCCCTAGCTAAAGATCCAGCCAATGAGGAGGCCTTCTGTCTCTAGATGGATTACGGCGGACTTCTGGTGTTGTTGAACCCGAAAGTGTCTTGGACACGGGCCTGACAATGGGCTCAGGGTTCGTAGGGCGAATGGGTGAGGATGGGGTATCAGCTCGTGCCGGGCAGAGGGGTATCTCTGCTCCTGGCAGTAATGGAGGGAAAAAGTCAGGAACAGGTAACTCTTGATTTGGTGTCTCGCCAGAGGTGGTGAAGTCAGGCAATTCAACTGAAGATGTGTCCTGAGGACTGGTATGACCTGGCAGCAGCTGATCTACATGTCGCCACCAGGTGAGATCCTTTGCAGTCCGGACTGTGTAGGAGATAGGTCCCGTTTGAGTGATGACAGTGGCAGGGACCCATTCAACTCCAGAAGTGTAATTCCAAGCCAAAACCGGCTGTCCCAGGCTAAAGGTTCAGTCTTTTGCTCTGGGTGCCTGCCTGATGACTTGATCATGCTGCTGACACTGCACAATTAGTCAGGTTTCAGCAGATCAAAGCCAGTGCACAGCTGTTGTCCCTCATTAGAAAGGCTGGGGATGCCTTGGTTGTAGCATGAGGTGTGTTTCTGTAGGACAGTAAGGTGTCCAGACGCTTTTGAATGGATAATTGTCCCCTTGCCGATTTCAAAGCTTGTTTCATTGTCTGCACAAATATTTCAGCTAATCCATTGGTGGATGGATGTTATGGTGCTGAAGTGATGTGGTGTATTCCATTTGCCGTCATAAATTTTTGAAACGCCTGAGACACGAAATGCGGTCCATTGTCACTCACAAGTTGTTCTGGCAGACCGAAAAGACTAAAGAGTCCTCGTAGTTTTTGGATAGTACTCTCTGCAGTAGTGGACTGCATTATAGAGACTTCTGGCCATTTAGAATGGGCATCTACCACCACCAAGAACATGCTTCCTTCAAGGGGGCCAGCGAAGTCAATGTGAATACGTTGCCATGGGTTTGCAGGCCAATCCCATGGATGTAGGGGTGCCCACTGAGGTGCATTCCTCACAGCCTGACATGACATACAAGCTCTTGCCTTCTCTTCAATAGCACTGTCCAATCCAGGCTACCAAAAATAGCTTTGTGCAATTTCCTTCATGCGCACTCTTCCACAGTGACCGGAATGGAGCTGTTCTAACATCTGTGATCTCAGTGGTGGTGGGATAATGACACGTCTCCCCCACAACAAACAACCAGATTGGATTGATAACTCCGTCCTCCTGGACATGTAGGTAACAAGGTCAGGTGAGACCAGAGAGGTTCATCGAGATGTTCCATGCATCACTAGGTTTATAACTTGGGACAATACTGGGTTAACTCGAGTTGCCTTCTTTACCTGAGTAGCGGTGATGGGTGTATTCTCTACCTGTTCAAAGTAAAAGATTTCCTTCTGGACAATATCTCGATGGTTGACTGGCAAAAGCAGCCTTGAGAGACCATCCGCATTGCCACGCAGAGTGGATTTCCGATATTTGATTTCATATGTGTGCGTGGAAAGCAACAATGCCCACCATTGCGTATGACTAGTGGCTAATTGAGGAATGCCTGTGTGGGGTCCAAATATTGAAGTCAGGGGTCGATGGTCTGTGAGAAGAGTAAACTTCTGTCTGAACAGGTACTGATGAAACTTCTGAATTCTGAAAATGATTCCCAATGCCTCACGTTCGATTTGGGTATAGTTAGTTTCTGCTTTGCTTAGAGTGTGTGAAGCAAAAGCAATAGGACTCTCTTCTCCCAAAGGCATAATGTGTGACACGACTGCTCCCACGCCATAAGGGGACGCATCGTAGGGGTAAGCATGGATCAATGTGCATCAGAACTTCAGAATTTAGCAATGCATCCTTAGCTTTGTTAAATGCAACATCACAGGCTTCAGTCCACTTCCAAGCCTTGTTCTGCCCAAGGAGTTCGTGGAGTGGTTTTAGCAGTGTTGCTAACTGTGAGATGAACTTTCCATAATAGTTCAATAGTCCTAGAAATGAGCGAAGCTGGCTAATATTTCGAGGAGGGGGATCCTCCACAATAGCCTTAACTTTGGCAGGGGCCTTACGAAGACCTGTTGCATCAATGTGTTCCAAATATTCAACAGAGGGCTGGAAAAATTCACACTTGTCTTTGAGGACTCGCAGTCCATATTCTTCCAGTCTTTGTAGGCTAGCCTCTAAATTCTTTAGGTGATCCTCCTCAGTTCTTCCAGTGACTAGAATGTTGTCCAGATAGCACTGGACTCCTGGCAAGCCACACAAGATCTGGTCCACAGCCCTCTGGAACAGGGCGGGAGCAGATGTTATTCCGAAGGGTAGGCGACAGTATCGATAAAGCCCCTTATGCGTCACAACAGTCAACAGCTCTTGGGACTTTTCATCAACGTGCATCTGTAAATATGCTTGACTCAGATCAGTCTTACTGAACTTTTGTTCCCCAGCCAGGCCTGCAAAGAGGTCATTGATGCGGGGAAGCGGGTATTGCTCTGCACACAACACTGGGTTGACAGTGACTTTAAAATCAGTGCAAATCCGGAGGGAGCCATCTTTCTTCACTATTGGAATGATAGGAGTGGCCCATGGGCAACTGGTATTAGGACTCCATTTGTGACCAGGCGCTCCAGGTCTGCTTCAACCTTCGGCCTGATGGCATATGGCGCAGTTCTGGCTTTCAGATATTTTGGTTAACTGTCAGGTTTCATGTTCAATGTCACAGTGATTCCCTCCATACTTCTCAGATCCTCTCCAAAAACAGCAGAATGTTTCCTTAGTATAGTGGTCAGACCGGTTTCTTCTTTAGTCACTCGGTGCACTTCCACCCAATTCAGCTGGATCTTTCTAAGCCAAGACCTACCCATTAAGGCTGGGTAATTACCTCTCACCACAAATAACGGCCTGTCCATTGAGCTCCACCTTAACATCAGTAGTGCCCAACATGGGCACAGCTTCTCCTGTATATGACTTCAGCACTGTTTTTGTTGCTTTAAGCGGAAGATGCTGTAGCTTTTCTTTATACACAGTCTCTGAGACCAGCAAAACGGCTGCACTGGTGTCCAGTTCCATGCATATAGGTTTGCCGTCCAACAACGGGGTTACCCAGTATTCACGTGAGCCCACTGCCAAAGACAAAACATGGAGTGGCTCTTCTTGTGAGGAGGTATCTCCTTGGTCATCCTGGGTCTGCTCTGGGGTATGCAGATTTCCCTTTCTGGTCGGCCAGCCCATAGGCCTCTTTTTCTTTTGTTTACAGGCACATGCAATGTGTCCCTTTTTGCCACAGTGTTGATACACTGGGTCCTTACACCAGCATTCTGATGCATGGTGACCCAGCTTACCACAGCAGGAACATTCCTGACTCCCCGCAGTTTTGTGGGTAGGTTCTTGTGACACCTTATGCACCCTAGGGGATGCACCGATGGATTGTGCCTCCTTTGTAGTCAGTTCCATGGAGACTGCAATATCAATGGCCTTCTGTAAGGTAAGTTGAGCCTCTGTCAATAGGCGCTTCCATATAGCTTCACTGTGCAGGCCACACACTAACCTGTCACGTAGGGCATCATTTAACATCTCCTTAAATTCACAGTGTTCTGCAAGCTTTCTCAAAGTTGCTACAAATTGTACAACTTTCGTCTTCTTTCTGGTCTCTTTTGTGGAACCTATATCTTTCAGCAATTATCAGTGGTTTGAGAAAAATGGGACCCCAGGATTTCCACAATGTCACTGTAAGATTTAGTCTCTGGCTTAACAGGGTGTAGTAAGCTGCATAGCAGGGAGTAGGTCTTAGCCCCTACAACACTTAAGAATATTGGCACCTTCTTCTCTTCTGTAATGTCATTTGCAATAACAAAAAGCTCAAAATGCTCAGTATACACATGCCATTGCACTATAGTCTCCTCAAAAGATTCCAGTGGCCCTGTAAGTGTAGCCATGATTTTAGTTTCAGTTTGCACAGTCAGAGCAAACAAGCCAGTTCTCATCCCCTTCCAGCAACAAAAAAGGTTGGGTTTTTTTTCCTACTTCCTTCTGTTGCTAGGGCAGCACAGAGATCCCATCCTCATCACCACGTTGTTATATCCGTGGGGGCAACAGGTTTAGGCAGAAATCACTGGAGTCACAGAGAGCTGTAAACCTTGAAGCAGCCTTTTATTGCCACACCCGAGCTAACCAACAGTCAGCCAAAACTGGCTGGGCTATCCCCTAATAATCTAACTCAGTTGCCATAGCAACACAAGATTCTATTACCATGACAACCAAATACACAACAGAAAAATGGGTCACTATTTCCCCAAAAGCGTTTACAGTGCCCAGGAACTAACACACAACAGAGAGGTGTGTCAGGATGATATTCTTTAGGTAAAGATACAAGGAATGAAAACCAAAGGACAAACAATGAGCATCTGCTATAGCATACTATGTCTGACAGAGAAAAAGCACCCATTTAATCATTCCTGAACTTTATGTTTCTTCACAATGTTATGTGGCACCTACTTACCAAGGTGATGGACGTTAGAAACACAATAGGTGCATAGATACCTGAGGGTTGGTCAAGGCAGTGTTTTCAAAGCTGCAGGGCATCATGCTCAGGAGAGATTTTAACTAAACAATATTTATAAACTCTCCAGCCAATATTCCAAGTAGAAAGAAAGTCAGCCTTAATCAGAGTTAAAGGAATAGGGGAGTATGAGGAAGAGCAGCTGCCATGGCTCTGCTAAAATCAGAGGGAGAGACCCTCCTCTCCCTCCTCGGGATTTGGGGAAGAACTGCTCCTCCAGATCTCTCCCTTCCACCATTCCTAGCGAGGTGAGTATTCACCAGGCAGAGGAAGCTGAAGTGTGTGTGTGCCGGGGGGAGGAGGGAGAAGGATTGATTGCACATATGTGAAGGAAGTAGTATTGAGTTTATGAGCAGCTATGATAGTGGAATCAATTGTCCAAAAGTAGTTCCAAAAATTCATGGCTGGGGCTTCATCACAATTTGCTTCGTTGATGCATGGATGCCTCAAATAGACAGGAGATCTCTATAAAATATCCTGCAAGGAAATGTGGGACAGAAACTATTCTCACAGTGTTTCTCTCTGGTTTAAAATGTCATAGAAAGAGACTGTTCTCTAACTATATTTTGTCCACATGGTTATGCAGTTTTACAGAAGAACAACCCCTGTTGCTTGCCATTAAATAGAAGCACGGGGAGGCTATGTGGGTGGTTGCGTGGGTGGTGTCTCGTTCAGCAGGAAACAGGAGCCAGGCAGCCCCAGAAGTGCGTAAGAAAAATTAAACCTGAAAAAGGCTTGTAAAAAAGCTATGCAAGAGAGCACTGAGCAGTACTTCACAGCAGCACTAGCTGCTAAATAGGCCATGCACACAGGCAGCTAAGAAATTTGCTCTCAGAAAACCTGCCAAACCCACCTTTGCTATGGGGCTTGATACTGAGCCATATGCTGAGCACTCTCAGTCTGATCAAGCACAGTACTGAAGTACAGGCTTAACTTGAAGTCCAACAGGTCTATTCACTGTACTTCAGTGCTTTGCTGGATTGAACCAGAACACTCAGGAATAGCTGGAGGAATCCCATTTTGTTGAGGAGTGCTATCCGAGTACAGGAGTTATGCTGGTTATGGGTTTATTGATCCAGTGGTGAACCACAGGGCAAGTCACAATTCAAATCCATTGAAGTGTTTTTACACTTACAAGGTATTTTTGGTGCATGCTCATTATTACAGGATAGTGACCAGGAAGTTCAGATGTGGACAGACCCCACATCTAAGATGTGTAGAGGAGAGATTGGTAATACTGTATCTGGTAAGCAGAAGGCACACACCATCAGTTGCTTGGGATCTCTTATCAGAGCAATGGTGAGCCATTCTATGCTGCCGCTAAATGCACAGACTGAAAGGTGAAAATTTAATCTGGAAAAAATTGTTACCTACCTGTAACTGTTCTTTGAAATGGAATGCAGATGTGTATTCTACTTAGGTGTGTGTACGCCCAGAACACTGGAGCCAGAGGGTGGCAGTACCCATAGGGTGGCACTCACCTCCTGTGGTCCTAGTCCCTACCCAGGCATATAAGGGTGGTGTCTATCCGACCTCCTCAGCTCCTTCACACTAAATGTCAGAGGGGATAGATCAGTGGTGGGCAATCTACAGCCCATGGGCTGCACATGGCCCATCAGGGTAACCCTCTGGTGGGCCACGAGACAGTATTTATATTGACCTGCTGCAGGCATGGCCACCTGCAGCTCCCAATGGGCCACAGGTTGCCCACCACTGGGATACAGGATGGGCCGTGGAATATATGTCTGCATCAGATCTTGAAGAACAATAGCAACAGGCAGGCAAAGGATTTTTCTTGGAGTAGATGCAGCCATATATTCTACTTAGGTGATTCAGAAGTAGTACTCACAGGTGGCAGGGCTCTGAGTCTATTTAAACAAAGACTGCATCTGCTCCCAAAGTCCACATCGGAGCTGGAAGCAGCTGTAATGGCAAAGTGGTTTGTAAAACTATGCACCGACGACCAAGTGGCAGCCCTGCCAATGTTCACTATAGGAATGTCACTTAGGAATGCTGTTGATGTTGCCTGGGCTCTTGTGGAATGGGCTTGCACCCTTTGAGAAGGTGTAGCCTGGGCTATGTCATATGCTGTCATGATACAGAAAGTTATTCACCTGGAGATTGTCTGTGAAAAAGACTGCTTGACCCTTCATTTGGGCGGCGTATGAGACAAACAAATGAGATAAGGAGTGGAAAGGTTTGGTCCTATCTAGATAAACTAAATATCGTCCGGCATTCAGTCAGTGAAGACGCTGTTCCTCTGGGTTTGAATATAGCTTAGGGAAGAACACTCATCAACATACAGCTTTGTTCAAGTGAAACTGGAAAACCACTTTGGATAAAAACGTAGTATGTGGCCACAGGATTACTAACTCTTTAGAAAACTGAATGTAAGGAGGCTCCACCAGCAAAGCCTGAAACTCGCCCACTCTCCTTGCAGATGTTATCACCACAAGGAAAGTCATTTTCTGACCCAGAAGGAAGAGAGAAGAAGTTGCTAGAAGCTTGAACAAATGCCCCATAAGAGCCACTAAGACGGTATTAAGATCCCACAAAGGAATCAGCTCTTTATCCAGCAGGGGAGACAAGTCACTCCTTTCAAGAACCTCACTACCATGGGGTTTGAAAACACTGACTTCTCATGGATGGGTGGATGAAATGCTTGCTACCAGGTGGACTCTTAGTGAATGACGCGCAAGACCAGAAGACTAAAGATGCAACAGGTACTCCAATATGTCCTGGATGAAAGGCAGCTTTGGATGAAGTTCCTGAGCTAATACCCATATCAAGAACTGTTTCCACTTGGCTGAATACATCACTCTGGTGGAGGTCTTCCTACTATTGGGCAGGACTTGCCACACCACCTTCAAACATCATTCCTCCTCCTCCTCATCTAACCATGCAGCATCCATGCTGTGACACAGTGAGCTGAGCAGTGGATGCAAAACCTAACTATGATGCTGAGTCAGGAGGTCGGGATGAAGAGAAAAGGGCATGGGAGACCAAACCTGTAACGTGAAGAGGTGATAGAACTAACATTCCCTTAGCAACACTGGAGCAATGAGAATGAGCTTGGCACAGTCCAGTTTCAGCTTGAGAATGACCTCATAAATTCACAAAAATGAGGAGTCTGGTGGCACCTTAAAGACTAACAGATTTATTTGGGCATAAGCTTTCATGGGTAAAAAATCCACTTCTTCAGATGCATGGAGTGAAAATTACAGATACAGGCATAAATATATATAGGCACACGAAGAGAGTTACCTAACAAGTGGAGAACCAACGCTGAAGGCCAATTCAGTCACGGTGGATGTGATCTACTCCCAATAATTGATGAGGAGGTGTCAATACCAAGAGAGGGAAAATTGCTTTTGTAGTGACCCAGCCACTCCCAGTCCCTATTCAAGCCCAAATTGATGGTATTAAGTTTTCAAATGAATTGTAGCTCTGCAGTTTCTCGTTGAAGTCTGTTTTTGAAGTATTTTTGGTGGAAGTATGGCTACTTTTAAATCTGTTATAGAATGTTCAGGGAGATTGAAGTTTTCTCCTACTGGCTTTTGTATGTTACCATTCCTGATGTCTGATTTGTGTCCATTTATCCTTTTACATAGAGACTGTCTGGTTTGGCCAATGTACATGGCAGAGGGGCATTGCTGGCACATGATGGCATATATCACATTAGTAGATGTGCAGGTGAATGAGCCCCTGATGGTGTGGCTGGGTCCTATGATGATGTCACTAGAGTAGATATGGGGACAGAGAAGGCAACGGGGTTTGTTACAGGGATTGGTTCCTGGCTTAGTGTTTCTGTGGTGTGGTGTGTAGTTGCTAGTGAGTATTTGCTTCAGGTTGGGGGGCTGTCTGTAAGTGAGGATTGACCTGCCTCCCAAGACCTGAGAGAGTAGGGGATCATTTTCCAGGATAGGTTGTAGATTGTTGATGATGTGCTGGAGAGGTTTTAGCTGGGGGCTGTACGTGATGGCCAGTGGTGTTCTGTTATTTTCCTTGTTGGGCCTGTCCTGTAGTAGGTGACTTCTGAGTAACCATCTCACTCTGTCAATCTGTTTCCTCACTTCCCCGGGTGGGTATTGTATTGTAGTTTTAAGAATGCTTGATAGAGATCTAACAAACATATTTATGCCTGTATCTGCAATTTTCACTCCATGCATCTGAAGAAGTGGGTTTTTTACTCATGAAAACTTATGCTCAAATAAATCTGTTAGTCTTTAAGGTGCCACCAGACTCCTCATTGTTTTTGTGGATTGAGACTAACATGGCTACCCCTGTGATACTTGGTACTCATAGATTCATAGACTTTAAGGGCAGAAGGGACCATCATGATCATGTAGTCTGACCTCCAGCACATAGCAGGCCACAGAACCTCACCCACCCATTCTTGTAATAGACCCCCAGCCTCTGATTGAGTTACTGAAGTCCTCAAATCATGACTTAAAGACTTCAAGTTACAGAGAATCCATTTACACTAGTTTAAACCTGCAAGCAACCCATGCCCCATTCTGCAGAGGAAGGCAAAAACCCCAGTGGTGTCTGCCAAACTGACTCAGGAGAAAATTCCTTTCTGACCCCAAATATGGTGATCAGTTAGACTCCGAGCATGTGAACAAGACCTAGGAAAGAATTCTGTCTAGTAACTTGGAGCCCTCCCCATGTAGTGTGCCATCACCAGCCATTGGAGATATTTGCCACTATCAGTCACAGATCAACTACATGCCATGGCAGGCAGTCTCATCATACTGGCCCCTCCATAAACATCAAGCTCAGGGTTGAAACCAGTTAAGTTTTTTTCCCCCACTGCTCCCCTTGGAAGGCTGTTCCAGAGCTTCAATCCTCTGTTGGTTAGAACCCTTCATCTAATTTCATGTGTAAACTTGTTGATGGACAGTTGATATCCATTTGCTCTTGTGTCAACACTGGTGTTTAACTTAAATAACTCCTCTGCCTCCTTAGTATTTATCCCTCTGTTGTATTTATAGAGAGCAATCACATCCCCACCTCAGTCTTCATTAGATTAGGCTAAACAAGCAAAGCTCTTTGAGTCTGCTCTCATAAAGTAGGTTTTCCATTCCTCTGATCATCCTAGGAGCCCTTCGGTGCACCCGTTCCAGTTTGAATTCATCTTTCTTAAACACTAGAGACCAGAATTGCACACAGTATTCCAGATGAGGTCTCACTAGTGCCTTGTATAATGGTACTAACACTTCCCTATCTCTACTTGCAATACCTTGCTTGATGCATCCTAGGATCGCATTAGCCTTTTTCACAGATGCATCACATTGGCAGCTCATAATCCTCCTGTGATCAATCTATACACCCAGGTCTTTTTCCTCTATCACATCCAACTGATAAGTCCCCAGCAAATAGCAAAAATTCGTGTTATTAGTCCCTATGTGCATGACCTTATACTTTGCACTATTACATTTCATCCCATTTCTATTACTCCAGTTTCAAGGCTGTCCAGATCTTCTTGTATAATATTCCAGTGCTCCTCTGTATTGGCAATACCTCCCAATTTTGTGTCATCTGCAAATTTTATCAGCACACTCCCACTTTTTGTACCTAGGTCACTGATAAAGTTAAATAAGATCAGTCACAAGACCGATCCCTGAGGAACTCTATTAACCTCACTCCAGCCTGACAGTTCATCTTTCAGTATGACCCGCTGTAGTCTCCTCTTTAACCAGTTCCTTATCCATCTTTCAATTCTCATATTAATCCCCATCTTCTCCAATTTAATTAAAACTTTCCCATGCAGAACTGTATCAAATGTCTTACTGAAATCCATGTAGATTAGATCTATTGCATTTCCTTTGTCTAAAAAAAATCAGTTATCTCAAAGAAGGAAATCAGGTTGGTCTGGCATAATCTACCATTTGAAAAAAACATGTTGTAGTTTATCCCAATTAACATTTACTTTTATGTCTGTAACTACTTTCTTTTTCAAAATTTGTTCCTGGGATGATTGGAATTGGAGGAAAAGCATACAAGAGTGACCATTTCCAGCTCAGGTGAAAAGCATTAGTCAAGAAGCCCAGACAGAGATCCTGTCAGGGGCAAAACAGCCGACATTTCTTGTTGTGTCTCATGGATGAACAAGTTGATTATCAGGATGCCCCAAACTGCAAAAATGGACTGCAAGAAGATGGGCTTCAGGGATCATTCGTGATTCAGGGAGTGATTTTTGTTGAGGTAATCCATCAGGTGATTCTGGATCCCAGGTAAGTAATGGGCCACAGGGTTAATATTTTCCTTAATGAAAAACTGCCAGAGCCTGATCGCTTCTTATTATAGCACATTGGAGTGTGATCCCCTGTCTGTTCACATAATACATCACAGTGGTATTGTCAGTATGGGTGAGCATCGTCAAGTCCCTGATGTGATCTTGAAAGGCCCGACAGGCATTGTAGATGGCACAAAGCACCAGGATATTGATATGCAGAGAAGCTTCCTTGTCTGACCACAGGCTTGAACTTTCAGTTCAGCTCTCCCCAACCTATTAAGGAGACATCAGTGACAACAGGGACCGAGTGAAGGGAACACCCTGACACACATTGCCCTAAACCATCCACCATAAGGAGCCCATAAATGGCAGATGAAGTCGGACGAGTCTGTACAAGGGAGGTTCAGATAATGGACTGATTTCAGCCATATCTGAAGAGGACATCGACCCAGCCTGGCATATTGAACTACCTGTGTGTATGCAGCCATATGGTCTAGCAACCTCAGGCATACTCAGGCTGTGGCTGAGGGTTGAGACTACAGCTCCAGACATAGGTGGCTAATCACCTGGAATTGGTCAGTCGACTGAAACATTCTTGAACTCACAGAGTCTATCAGGACCCCAATGAACTTGATTCTTTGAGCTGGAACTAATGTTCGCTTCCCACTGTCTGGGATGAGACCTAGATGACCAAGTAGGTGTAGTGTGAAGTGGACAGGAGAGAGGACTTCTTCTCTGGACTTGCCCCTCAGTAACCAATCATTCAGATATGGGAAGATATGAATTTCTCTTTTCCTGAGATACACTATTACCACTGTCATGCATTTGTTAGAGTCTCGGGGAATGGAAGACAGGCTAAAGGCACCATGGTATACTGGTAGTGGTGGCCAGCCAGAACAAACCTGAGGAACCTCCTGTGGGTCAGGAGGATTGCTACATGGACATAAACATCCTGCAGGTCCATGGCAGAAACCAATCATTGTGATTTAAGGCAGGGAGGATGGTTGCTAGGGCAACCATCTAGAATCTTACATATCTGAAGTATTTGTTGAGATCGCAGAGGTTTAGGATAGATCTCACCCCTCCCTTGGGCTTGGGAACCAGGAAGTACTGGGAGTTGAACCCCTGCCCCTGATGCTGCAGGGGGACCTCCTCTACAGCCTCCAGAACCAGTAGAGACCGAATCTACTCAAAGATCAGTGTCTTGTGAGAGGGATCCCTGAAGAGAGAGGGGGATAAAGGGGTGGGGAGCAGGGATGGAGAGGAACTGTGTGCCATAACCAAACGTGATGGTGCTTAGGACCCAGTTGTCTATGGTAATTGAGTCCCAAACACTGTAAAAAGGAGCCAGCCTGTCCCCAAACAGAGGGGATAGGGAAGGAGAGGTCATCACTGGCCCCTGTCCTGGAAACATGAGTTAAAATGGGTGCTTGCTGGATGCCGGGGTGGTGGTGGGGACGGGGAAGGAAAGAGGGAAGCTGACAGGTTAAACCCAGAACCAGAGGACCTTCTTCTCTAGGAACTGTGTGGCTTCTGTGAGTAGTACCATTGCCTTCCAGGAAGGGAGAACTGTAAAAAAAAAATAAAAAAAAATGCCGTGGGCAGTATTGCTGCTGACTGCTCTAGTGGCCTCTCTTCATAGCTGGAGTAAACACTCCCAAAGAATGTAATGTAAATCAGAAGTCTTTTTAAAAGTGCAGGTTTTCATCATTTTTTTCTGAAAACAAACCCCATCTATCAAACAGTAAGTCCTCAATGATCTGCTACACATCGGGTACAATGTCTTAATTCTGCAGCCCTGAGGCCCCTCCTCATGGTCACAGCAGATGCCATAATTCTGGACACAGCATCCATCCTGTCCAGAGCTAACTGCAACAAAATCTTGGCCAACTTATGGCCTTCCACAATGAATGCCAAAAACTCTTCCTTGGAGTGTTCTGGCAGCTTCTCTGCAAACTCAGACATGGCCACCCAATTGCCAAAGTCATATTTAGAGAGCCACACCCGCTAGTTCACCATGCACATTGGCTGGGAAGAAGAGGTATAAATCTTCCTCCCCATAAAGTCTGTTTTCTTCGACTCTTTGTCCTTTGGGGTGGCCTGATACTTTTCCAGCCATGCCCTGTCATTTGCTGCAGTAACCACCAGAGAATTAGGGGCCGGGTGGGAGCAGAAGTCCTCAATACCCTACATGGGAATGAAGTACTGTTTCTCTGAACACTCATGTGGGAGGAAATGAAGCTGGAGTATTCCAGAGGGCCTTCGCAGGCTCCAGAAGAGCACCATTTCTCCCTTGGGCTTGGGAACCAGGAAATACTGGGACTAGAACTGCTGTCCCTGTTGCTGCCCGGGGACCTCCTCTACAGCCTCCAGAACTAGTAGAGACTGAATCTGCTGGAGGGCTTTTATGTGGGAGGGCTTCTGTCCCTGGAGCTGATAGCTGGAGAATGTCTAACAGCTTATGTGTATTCTTCTGCAGGAATTCTGCCTGGATACCCAAGGCAGCAGTCATATGCCTTAGGAGGTCCTGGTAAGCCTTAAAGGACTCAGGCATCGAAGGACAGGGAGATTCCAGTACAATCGAGCCAATTGGGCAGGACGAGGAGGCAGTTCGCTGCACTAATGATGGGTCCCTTTCTTACACCACAGGATCTGGTCAGAACAGCCCTGGAGGTCCAGGACAAATGAGTTCAGTGGTTGCTTGCAGTTTAGATGGTTTGGGAGTGGGCGCCACTGTTGGGATTGTCCCACAGCATGTCAAGGAGTGAGACTTCAAGGAACGAGGAGTATCCCAAGGAGGCCACCGGGCATATGGATAAGGCATTGGTGGCCAGTAGGTACCACTTGTGCTTAAAGTTAAATACATGCTTAAGTGCTTTGCTGGATTGGACCAGAGTGTTTGAGAAGAGACACCTCAGAGGCTTTAAATTTCCAAGATAAGACATCTCTTTTACACAGAGATGTGGCTCATAGACAGTTTTATTTTGAAATGTAGGTTTGGATGTTTTCAGTTCTTCCAGAAAAGCAATGTTATCCCATCTAACTTCTTCCATATTGATCACATGGGCAGGGAGATCAACAGATCAAGTGAACAGAAGCACTAATGACTCTGATGACAATCATTCTAGCCTATTAAGTGAAACTGAAATATCAGACAGTGGGAAGAGCTGCACAATCTTCAACTACTATGGTGGATAATTGTGTTGGAAGAACACAACACTAGCGTAAAGCAGATCCTTTGCCATACTGACTTTTAAAGAATAATTTGACCAACGTTTGGTTACATGATAAATAAAATGACTGCCTGCCTACCCGTCCACCACTGTCAATTCTGAAAGAGCTTTTAAATTTTCAAGAGGTTGAAGTTAATGACAAAAGAATACTACTGGAACTTGATAATGTGGGAAAACTAACCTTTAAAGGTTAACACGCCCTACAAATAAGATGCCAGTTTCTCAAAAAACAGAATTACGTGTTCTTTCTAAGAGCACTGGCTGTGCACATCTTAAATTTATTTTTCTTTTCTGTATAAAACCTGTTTTAATAGGTAATAATTGGAGATATACCAATCTCCTAGAACTGGAAGGGACCTTGAAAGGTCATTGAGTCCAGCCCCCTACCTTCACTAGCAGGACCAATTTTTGCCCCAGATTCCTAAGTGGCCTCCTCAAGGATTGAACTCACAATCCTGGGTTTAGCAGGCCAATGCTCAAACCACTGAGCTATCCCTCCCCCCACATTCTAGCCTTCTCAGATTCTGGTTTCTTTATGCCACTGGCAAACATTAACTTTACTGCACTGAGATGTGATGTTCCTGACAGAGAAGGAATCTACTGCTTTTCTGTTCTGAATCTACATTGTGTATCATGTATATTGTGGTAGCACTGTACAGCCCCAATCCCTCCCTCTCTTTCACAGACCCAGAACTTTTGTTTTAAATAGTATACTCTGCCAATCTTGAGGAAAAAGCTCTACATGAAAGACAGGGTGCTATTTTTAGTGCTACACAAGAAATGGATTCATACTAATTAAATATCCTGTCTGCAAAGATAGATTTCTAAGTCCTCAAGCAAGCCATCTTTCCCGTCACAATGTGACACATATTGATAGTGCCTGGATGAATCAAAGACAGAGAACACATGCTTTCCAAACAGGTTCTTATTTTCCTTTGGGACTTCATTAAAGCTTGAGAAATGGCAAAGTATCTGACTTGGATAGTACTCTGCTCTATATAAAGTCTATGGACAGTACATAAAAGCCATAGAAAATTTCTGTCACGTAACAAATTATTTCATAGCTAAAATCAAATTAACTGAAATGAACGATGGCCTGATTTATGTCTAATGTCACAATTCTCTCTAACTAGTAAGCTGTTCCTAGCTGTCTTAAAATTATTACATATGCTTAAAAACATTTACAAGTTTCTTTTTTACTAGCAAATATCTAATAATCTAGCAAAGAAAACAGAGGCAGAATATATACCATTTTTGTAAAGACACTTTTTTAGTTAAAAGCTTGCTTAGCAAGAATATATAAAAAAACACAACACAATAACCCTGGCTAGGACACGCTGGGTTCTGATAACATCCCAAGCCACTTGAGGATTGCTGTTTTTAGCAATATCAGAAGAACCCATTGAGGCCTTTATCTCCCCATTTCCATAGCTCTCCGTTTCTCTCTCTCTCCTTAGAGGCTGAGATGGCATTGTGGTTTCTATTTCTTGTATTTAGGAGTTTCTTTGGATTTTCTTCCTGGATTGTTCAAACTACATTTTCAGCCCTTCTGTAAGGGGAAGGCTGCAGTTTCTACTTGATAGCCTGGGAAATCCTATTATACATCTTTCATTTCTCAAAGATAATCCTCTGCTGCTTCCTCATTGACTGCTCTTTTATCTTCCGTAGAAGGAAATAATCTCTTGGTCATTAGTACCTTGAGGGGAAAGGGTGTTGTAGAAGTTTCTTTGCTAAATTTTATTTCATGCTGGTTCGTACACTTGGTTTTCAGATTATTTTCTGTTTTTATGTCAGCCATCCTCTTTTCTTGATTATATTTTCCTCTAGTGTGGTTCTGTGAGGGTATGGGTGGGAAGGGGGGTAGCTTTATTGTTCCCCATTCTAAATATCCTAAAATCATGAAAATCACTGTCATGGATTAAGAGTTATTTTGTCCACAAGATTGTCTGCCACATATATTATAATACATGGAGGGTGGTTCTGACAGGTAAAAAGATCAAGATTTTCGTAATAGACTAGGGGTGTTGGGTGCCTCCAATTTTTGGTTATCCAGCTAGACAGGGGTCGGCAACCTTTCAGAAGTGGTGTGCTAAGTCTTCATTTATTCACTCTAATTTAAGGTTTCGCGTGCCGGTAATACATTTTCACGTTTTTAGAAGGTCTCTTTCTATAAGTCTATATTATAAACTAAACTATTGTTGTATGTAAAGTAAACAAGGTTTTCAAAATGTTTAAGAAGCTTCATTTAAAATTAAATTAAAATGCTGATCTTACGCCGCCGGCCCGCTCAGTCCGCTGCCAGCCTGGGGTTCTGTTCACCTAGGCTGGCAGCGGGCTGAGCGGGGCCTGTGGCCAGGACCCCAGACCTGAGGGTGGGGATTCAGGGGTCAGGGAAGAGGGCTGGCGGGTGTAGGGGGGTGCAGGGCAGAAGGCTTGGTGTGTGGGGGGGGTCAGGGCAGAGGGCTGGGGTTGTGGGGGTGTAGGGCAGAAGGCTGGGTGTGGGGGGGGTTCAGGGGTCAGGGCAGAGGGCTGGGGTGGGGGGGGGTGCAGGGCAGAAGGCTGAGTGTGTGGGGGGGTCAGGGGAGAGGGCTGGGGTTGTGGTGGTACATAGCGGAAGGCTGGTTGTGTAGGGGGGTTCAGGGGTCAGGACAGAGGGCTGGGAGTGTGGAGGGTGCAGGGCAGAAGGCTGTGGGGGGGGGTTCAAGGGTCAGGGCAGAGGGCTGGGGTGCAGGGCAGAAGGCTGAGTGTGTGTGGGGGGGGTCAGGGCAGAGGGCTGGGGGTATCGGGGGCTGCAGGGCAGAATGCTGTGGGGGGGGGTTCAGGGCAGAGGGCTGGGGTGCTCAGCTCATAGGGGTGCTCCCAGCCCCCTGCCCTGAGTGGCTCATGGCAGAGGGCTGGAAGCGATATGCCCTGTTCCACCCCCTTCCCCAAGGCCCCATCCCTACCTCTTTCTGCCTTCTCTACAGAGCTGTGTGCACGCTGCCGCTCTTCCCCCTCCCCCTCGCTAGGGCCATCAGCTGATTGGCACAGGGATGGAGAGGGGGCGGGGCAGGAAAGCACCATGCTGGGGGAAGAAGCGGGGTGGGGGTGAAGCTTGGCTGCCGCAGGACCAAGCTTCTGCCTCCTGCCCCCGCAGGGGAGAGCGGTGGGCGGGGAGGCTGAGTGGGGACGGGGGACGGGACCGCAGCAGCGTGCCACTCAAAATCAGCTTGTGTGCCGTGTTTGGCATGCGTGCCATAGGTTGCCGACCCTTGAGCTAGAGTGACTTTAAAACAGCCTGATTTTCTGAAAGCACCAGTCACCCACCCTCTGAAAATTAGACCTACTTAAAGTGTCTCAGGTAAAAACCAAGGCACCTAAAATCACCAGTCTCTTTTGGAAATCTTGCCCAAGGTCATTTTTAACCAAATTTAATAGGGCAGGTTTTACTAAATAAATAATCCCCTTAGTTCATGATTTCAGTTGTATGCAGATATATGGAATTATGTGATAAAGCCAGACCAGTTAAGATTCATTAACAATCAAATAGTTATGAGATGCATTAAAACTGCTCTTCACTTACTAGACCAAATTCTTACCAGCCCTTGCTTTCAGCAATCACACCAAAGGGCTTCACATGTAAAAGTGAGGCTTGAATTTGGTCTATTTGTAATGATAAAAACTTATGAAGAAAAGCACATACACATACACCCTCTTTGCCAGGCTCAAAAGCAGTGCTTGGGAAATTTGGAATGCTAAAGAATACAGTTCAAATTATATAGATGTTTTACACAGGATAAAAATACACCACTGAGATGAGACTGGCCAAACAAACCTAACATGGAAAACTCAGTCTGCAGAATACCATGAACAGGACAATTTTCTTTCCTGTTTATTGGTCTTCTCAAATAGATACTCCCTACTTGGTAGTCTAGTCCATTCCATCGTAGAGGCAGGCTCATGCAAACTGCTCACTTCGACCACAACCCTGCAAACTGCTTATACCCTTGTGGAATCCCACTGAAGTCAATGGGGCTGTGTACAAGAGCACGGGTCTGCCCTTATGTATCCCACTAGCCTGTGGCATAGCCAGGTTCTAACATCAGGGAGAGTGAACACATAAAAAAGGCACCACCCGACATATCAAATTACTAATTACATACTTTAAAATTCATTATACATATTTATTTTGTACTTAAAATAAAAACACAAGAATGATATTGCTTTACAACTAAGTGAGCCCACTTGACAAGTTTTATTGTCCTTGGGTCTGGCTTCCATCCCCTCTCCAACTGTTGCAGCTGTCTGGAGGTGTTTGCCTTTCACTCCTTCCTTATTCACACCTCATTCATTCAACGGGGCAATCGATTAAGGAGTAGGGGGAAAGCTTAGTCTATTCTTAGCAAAGAGACATTTTTCTTCTATCTTATTCTATCCTTAGAGGCTATAAGATTATACCAAGGGCAATGCAAAGTTTCTACATGAGGCTTTGATACAAAGTTTTCATATACCAAGGCTCATCAGTATAAGGGTTCTACATGAGGCTTTGATACAAAGTTTCATGAAAACAGAGGTCACATGTGGGTAGACCCACTACAAAGTTATATGAAGAGGCACAATGTAAAGTCATATGAAAATTATCAGAGATTTATCTACAGAAGCCCATCATTGGGGAATCATGGGGGTAGAGGGGGGCTGGCTGGCCCTGCTGCTCTCCTGTTCTACAGGAACAGAGGTGACTCTAGGTACCAGAGCCATCAATCCATCATCTCTCTCCAGTGCGCCATTCAGTCAAAAAAAAATTAAAAAAACCCTCCCAAGTTCCATTTACTGCAGCAAAATGTCTTCAAAAGATCAGACAAAGGTATTACCAGTGACATGCGCAGAATATCAACTACAAACCCATTCGGGAAGGCAGTGAGTAATTCCAAGTGGCTGAAGGCTTAGTGCAGAGAGGCAAGAGAGATGCCTGACAGCTCGGATTGGGTGTCTGGGTTTTATTGCTGGAGCCTACATTGTGCGTAAAAGAAACTGTGGCGAGGGGTGCTAGGGAGCACCCCACCAACCCAGATATGCAGGGGGACTGCATGATATGTGAGAGGGATTCAGTGGGGACCAGGCCATCTTCTGTGCCGGGGTAGGGGAGGGGGCTGATCCTAGATGTAATTTTTATAAAAAGGGGGGGGGGGAATCAGATTCACTCATCTATGGATGTAACCATTGGGTAGGCTGTAGGAGTGTGGTGCCCCCTAGTGGCTGGTTCCACTTACTCACAGCCAATGAGGTTGTTCCCTTGGCTCAAGGGGGTTGGTACAGGGGCTACAGGTCCAGGGTACAATCTCTGTGGTGGGGCAGAAGGGGGTGTATTGTAAATACAGCATTTAAAGCAGCCAATCCTGCTGCTGCTAGAGAAAACTCAGCTGCCATCTTGGAAAGCATAGGGTGCAGACATGAGCTCTGGAGCATTTCCCATTCTTTAGGGGGCATCTGCAGCTTAGGGGATGGGCTTCTACATAAGGCAACAGACTGGGTCTTGGGAGATGTAGGTTCAGTTCCTGCCTCTGCCACAGACTCCCCGGGGGAACCTTGTATGAGTCACTGAATCTCTCTGGGCCTCAGTTCCCTGTCTGTAAAATGGGGATAATACTCCATCCTCTGTCTGTTTGGAGTGAGAGAACTGTCTCTTACTAGCACAATGGGCCCTCATCAAGCTGGAGCCTCCAGGAGCTACCGTCCTAATACCAGAAGGGTTTTTTTCAGACCGTATAAGCCCCCTTCCATAAAGGTGACCTGAATGAGTGGAACAAGAAGGGATCAGATGGGGTATAATCCAAAACTCATTTGCCACTTGTGGTTGTTTTGCATGTCAAGTCATATTTCTGCATTTCAGTGTCCAGACTATACGGAGTCTCAGGATATTCTTATTGTTGTACTTTTTAGCCACCTCTGCTAGTTTTAAGAGTTTTTCTCAGCTTGTAATAATATGAGAAAATCAAATTCTCTTCCATCTTGAGAAGAAAATCAGGGGCCTGATCCTGTATTTTTTGTGGAACCAAGACTCCTGTTGAAATCTATGGGAGTTCTGAGTGCATGGAGAATGTTGGATTGGGTCTGAAATGAAGGAGTGAACACAAATCCCCTTGCTGAACACCTTGAAAATCCAAAGACACTAATATAAATCATGAGCTTTTGACTAGGGTATGTTTCTTCTAAGACTGCAAATAAACTGGACTGCAATAGAGAGATCAGCTATGCCTTGAAATTTTCTGGCATGTCAGAGATTTGGTGGCTAACTGTGTTATCTGACACCAGGATTACTTTTAACTTCTCTGCCGCACTGCCACCAAGCATCGTCCTGCAAATGTCAATTGCAGCTGGGAGAACCAGTTTTTCCCCAGTTGTGTAAGGCTTTTTATTCTTGGCAATATGGTATGCAACTTGATAAGATGCTTTTAAAGCACTTGCAGGGGTGGAGACCACATTTTTCGTTGTGTTTTTTTGTTTATTAATTTCTTGTAGCTTTTGTTTGGAAAAAATCTCTGTTCTTTCCTACCAGATCACTGTGTTTTGTTTCCACCTGGCCCCGCCCTGACTCCACCCCCTCCCTGCCCCTATTGGACCCTTCCCCAAATCCTCTTCCCCCACCTCTTCCCCAGCATGCCGCATTCCCCCTCCTCCCTCTCCCTCCCAGGCTTGCCGCAAATCAGCTGTTTCGCGGCGCAAGCGCTGGGAGCCAGGAGGAGAAGCAGAACACAGCGGCGCGCTCAGGGGAGGAGGCGGAGCAGAGGCAGAGGTGAGCTGGGCAGGGCGGGGCAGGGATCAGGGAGCTGGGCTGCCGGTGGGTGCTCAGCACCCATCAATTTTCCCCGTGGGTGCTCCAGCCCCAGAGCACCCAGGGAGTCGGCGCTTAAGGCTCCACTTTTGGAGAATGTGGTCAGTGGGGGCGTGGCCACTCCCCCTGCCCCCCCCCCAGCTACACTCCTGCCACTAGTGAGATGGGAGGTATGGTACCTAAATCGAGCCAGCTAAAAGCCCGACTGGTCATTTGGACAATTCTTTGATTCTCCCTAGCCTCAGATTTTCTGTGAGAACGTCATTCAGCCTTGAGTATTAAAGGCACTCTTTGAAACCAAATTTTCGTCTATGTGCACTGAGATTGCTCCAGAGTTCTCAACTGCTCTCTCTTGCTACATCTGATATTGGATGCAAGAAAAACAGATGGACAGCAAGAGCAACATTGGATGAGTAAAAGTAACTCTGGAAAGCCTATTTACTTTAGGTACACAGTGAAACAACACTTTGATTTCAAGTGGCCTAAATGGGTAAAGTGTAACCATTTTCTTAGTAGGGCCACCCACAAGCACTAAGCAAGCATAAAGTGTTATTAAATGTGATAATTTGCTGAAAGCACAGAATTATTATAAAGTCAGAGTGATGACTGATTTATCTTCAGTGTTGCAAAAATATTTTGCCCATTCTTATCAATTCCCACATGAGATTCAAGACTGTAATTGGTTTGACACTGCTTATCTAAATATTTACAGTATATCAAGCCTTTTTTTAAAGTAAATTAGTTTCTGATAAGCGAACATTTCTTGGGAATTACTTCTGACTAATTTAAAAAGTTTTCTGGCAGCACTCCTTATTGATTATCACAGCTCATAGTTACATCCAAAAAATATCCACATCCTCTAGTCTCCAAGGTACTGGTTTAATGCACAAGCTTTCTATTGCAAGAGATGTGGATCCAAATTAGATGACTCCCTTTTGATTAACATATTGTGCACAGTCAGAGGGTAAGAGGTTTCCCATAGTACCTACTGCACTACACAAAACTTAGGCATAATTGCAATCTGAATCATTTATAGGATCATACTGGTGCTGCTTTGTCTTGAAAAAATTTTATCACTGTTACATAACAAGGAGAGTCACTTTCTTCTAATTCTAAATAAGTAGAATTACCACAATGCTACATTCTCTCTGCCTCACTGAAGAGCATCTGACTAGGACTTTCTCCAGACCCATAGAATCATAGAATATCAGGGTTGGAAGAGACCTCAGGAGATCATCTAGTCCAACCCCCTGCTCAAAGAAGGACCAACCCCAACTAAATCATCCCAGCCAGGGCTTTGTCAAGCCAGGCCTTAAAAACCTCTAAGGATGGAGATTCCACCACCTCCCTAGTAACCCATTCCAGTGCTTCACCCTCCTAGTGAAATAGTTTTTCCTAATATCCAACCTAGACCTGCTGCACTACAACTTGAGACCATTGCTCCTTGTTCTATCATCTGTCACCACAGAGAACAGCCTAGCTCCATCCTTTTTGGACCCCCCCCACCCCTTTCAGGTAGTTGAAGGCTGCTATCAAATCCCACCTCTTCTCTTCTGCAGACTAAAGAAGGCCAATTCCCTCAGCCTCTCCTCATAAGTCATGTGCCCCAACCCCCTCATCATTTTCGTTGCCCTCCGCTGGACTCTCTCAATTTGTCCACATCCTTTCTGTAGTGGGGGGCCCAAAACTGGATGCAATACTCCAGATGTGGCCTGACCAGTGCAGAATAGAGGGGAATAATCACTTCCCTCTGTCTGCTGGCAACGCTCCTACTAATACAGCCCAGTATGCAGTTAACCTTCTTGGCAACAAGGGCACACTGTGACTCATATCCAGCTTCTTGTTCACTGTAATCCTCAGGTCCTTTTCTGCAAAACTGCCACTTAGCTAGTTGGTCCCCAGCCTGTAGCAGTGCATGAGATTCTTCCATCCTAAGTGCAGGACTCTGCACTTGTCCTTGTTGAACCTCATCAGATTTCTTTAAGCCCAGTCCTCCAATTTGTCTAGGTCACTCTGGACTCTAGCCCTACCCTCCAGCGTATCTACCTCACCCCCCAGCTTAGTGTCATCTATGAACTTGATGAGGGTGCAATCCATCCCATCATCCAGATCATTAATGAAGATGTTGAACAAAACTGGCCCCTGGGGAACTCCACTTGATACCAGCTGCCAACTAGACTTCAAGCCGTTAATCACTACCCATTGAGCCCAATGATCTAGCCAGCTTTCTATTCACCTTATAGTCCATTCATCCAATTCATAGTTCTCTAACTTGCTGGCAAGAATACTGTGGGAGACTGTATCAAAAGCTTTGCTAAAGTCAAAATATATCATGTCCACTGCTTTCCCCATATCCACAGAGCCAGTTATCTCATCATAGAAGGCAATCAGGTTGGTCAGGCATGAGTTGCCCTTGGTGAATCCATGTTGACTGTTCCTGATCACCTTCCTCTCCTCCAAGTGCTTCAGAATGGATTCCTTGAGGACCTGCTCCATGATTTTTCCAGGGACTGAGGTGAGGCTGACCGGTCTACAGTTCCCCAGATTCTACTTTTTCCCTTTTTTAAAGATGGGCACTATATTTGCCTTTTTCCAATCGTCCGAGACCTCCCCCAATTGCCATGAGTTTTCAAAGATAACTGCCAATGGCTCTGCAATCACATCAGCCAACTCCCTCAGCACCCTCGGATGCATTACATCCAGCCCCATGGACTTGTGTATGTCCAGCCTTTCTAAATAGTCATTATCCTGTTCTTTCACCACTGAGGGCTGCTCACCTACTCCCCATACTGTGCTGCCCAGTGCAGCCGTCTGGGAACTGACCTTGTTTGTTAAGACCGAGGCAAGAAAAGCATTGAGTACTTCAGCTTTTTCCACATCATCTGTCACTAGGTTGCCTCCCTCATTCAGTAATGGGCCCACACTTTCCTTGACTTTCTTCTTGTTGCTAACATACCTGTAGAAACCCTTCCTGTTACTCTTAACATCCCTTGTTAGCTGCAACTCCAATTGTGCTTTGGCCTTCCTGATTACTCCCCTGCATGCTCGAGCAATATTTTTATACTTCTCCCTAGTCATTTGTCATAATTTCCAATTCTTGTAAGCTTCCTTTTTGTGTTTAAGTTCACAGAAGATTTCTCTGTTAAGCCAAGCTGGTCGCCTGTCATATTTGCTATTCTTTCTGCACATCGGGATTGTTTGTTCCTGCATCCTCAATAAGGCTTCTTTAAAATAGATCCAGCTCTCCTGGACTCCTTCCCCCCCTCATGTTAGCCTCCCAGCAGATCCTGCCCATCAGTTCCCTGAGGGAGTCAAAGTCTGCTTTTCTGAAGTCCAGAATCTGTATTCTGCTGCTCTCCTTTCTTCCTTTTGTCATGATCCTGAACTCGTCCATCTCATGGTCACTGCTGCCTAGGTTGCCACCCCTTCTACTTCCTCCCAATTATTCTGTTTGCGAGCAGTAGGTCAAGAGAAGCATGGTCCCTAGTTGGTTCCTCCAGCACTTGTACCAGGAAGTTGACCCCAACACTCTCCAGAAACTTCCTGGATTGTCTGTGTATTGCTGTATTGCTCTTCCAGCAGATATCAGGGTGATTGAAGTCCCTCATGAGAACCAGGGCCTGTGATCTGGAAACTTCTGTTAGTTATCTGAAGAAAGCCTCATCTACCTCATCCTCCTGGACTGGTGGGCTATAGCAGATGCCCACCACGACATCACCCTTGTTGTTCTTGCCTCTAAACTTAACCCAAAGACTCTCAACAGGCTTTTCTCCAGTTTCAGACTGGAGCTCTGAGCAATCATACTGCTCTCTTACATACAGTGCAACTCCTCCACCTTTTCTCCCCCGCCTGTCCTTCCTGAACAGTTTATACCCATCCCATGACAGTGCTCTAGTCATGTGAGTTACCTCTACCAAGTCTCTGTTATTACAATCACATCATAGTTCCTCGACTGTGCCAGGACTTCCAATTCTTCCTGTTGTTCCTGCGTTTGTGTACAGGCACCTAACATAACTAGCCGATTGTCCTACTTTCTCAGTATGAATCAAGAGGCCTCCCCTGTTGGACCCTCCTCCTTGTGTTTCCTCCCAGTATCCCACTTACCTCTGGGCTTAGGTTTCCATCCCCCGGCGAGCCTAGTTTAAAGCCCTCCTCACTAGGTTAGCAAGCCTGCCTGCGAAGATGCACTTCCCTCTTTTCGTTAGGTGGATCCCAATTCTTCCTAGCAATCCTTCGTCCTGGAACAGCATCCCCTGGCCGAAGAATCCAAAGCCCCCTCTCCAACACCACCTGTGCAACCACGCATTTACCTCCACAATTCGATGGTCCCACCCGGGCCTTTTCCTTCAACAGAGAGGATGGATGAGAACATGACTTGTGCCTCAAACTCCTTTATTCTTCTTCCCAGAGCCACGTAGTCTGCAGTGATCCACTCAAAGTCATTCTTGGCAGTATGATTGGTGCCCACATGGAGAAATAGGAAGGGGTAGTGGTCCAAGGGCTTGATCAGTCTTGGCAGATACTCCGTCACATCCTGAATTCTGACTTCAGGCAAGCAGCACACTTCTCGAGTTTCCCGGTCTGGGCGGCAGATGGATGACTCCATCCCCCTCAGTGGGGAGTCCTCGACCATCACCACCCATCTCCTCCTCTTGGGATCCATCCCACCTGGCTTCCTGATACAGACTGAAAGATGTCCCCACAGGTCTAATCCCTTAGGGGATCAAACTAATTAAGAGTTGAGGAGAATAATGAATATATTTTTCAGTGGCCAAACCAGAAAAAAAAACTGGTTCCTTGCAAACTGGAACTGAATTTGTTTTGGTTTTTCCTTGTCAAAATGACAAAAAAAAATAAAATTTTTGTTCGAGTGAACAAAACATTTCAAAAGTTGTTTCGAATGGACATTTTCTAAACAAATGTTTCAAAATGACATTTCATTTGCAAAATATCATTTTGAAAGGATGCGTCAAAATGGTTTATCCTGAAAATGTTGGGGAAAAAAAACCCATCCTGACTTTTTTTCCGGTTGAAAGTCTTTGCCAAATTTAACCCAAATTCCCAAACTTGCCAGTATAATGAAAAGTGTGAAATATTTTTTACATAGGGATGTGTGAACCTGTACAAGACAGAAGAGGAAAGCCCAAATTTCAGCCACAATCTTGAACAACTCCCTTTTCTGCTCCAATACGTCTGTTAGTCTATAAGGTGCCACAGAACTCTTTGCTGCTTTTATATATCTCAAACTCCTCCCCAACCCCCAAGAGGCCTGTTGGCTTCACTTAGCTAACATTCTTCTACCATTTGCAGCAAAGGTTTGGCCATATATGCTGGCTCAGTTGCTATCTTAGTCCCAATGAGTTATGGGGCTTCCCAGCAGCCACAGGGATGGGAGAGCACAATGCATTCTAGGACACACAAGATCTAGGGCATGCTGAGACATTAAGTTTAAATATAGCCAAAATACAACATTGACAGTCAGCATTGACAGAGAGACACCCTGGTCCAAAGTTCTCCCTTGCTTTAGGGCATAAAGCTGTCTTAACGCAGGCTATGCCGTGCACAGGGTAACATGCTGCAGAACTGAGCTCCACAGTGACTTTCTGTGCAGGAACATGTGGCAGTGGATATGGGCAGGATGAGGACATGATGCTGTTTGAGCAGTAAGCCACATCCCCTTCTTCCCCTGTACTATGCAGTAGCTGCCACAATCCACATGCCTGAGAGCTGCAATGGGATTGGGTGGATGAGTCTGTTTGCCCACAGAGTATCATTCATGCAGATAGCTATGGAAATGTTTGGACTAAGACCCAGGTCTCCTGATACCGAGTTGCATGCTTTAGGTTACCCCAGGCTTCATTCCATGGAGTCATTGTGAAGCTTCACAAAATCAGAGAAATTCAGATAAACACCTAAACTTATCAAAGCTTATGTGAGCCAAACCTTTGAACCTCTTGAACTTTGTCCATCACTATTTTCTAACTAGTATACTTGGTCTTGTGGTTACCTAGACTCAGATAAACACTTCCCCTTACCTAGGAGATTTTATACACTTATATGTTGAATCACAAAAGGAGAGTTGTCTCCAAATGTTTTAATGATTAAACTGTTAGTATAACTGAAATTGTGTAGCAAACTATAAAGTGTTTTGGTCAATCCATTTTGTGGTCTTTAGTAATGTCCTATTCAGGGCTTCTTCCTTGCAAGCACAGGTTGTACAACATATTGATTTTCTGCACAGTCACATACCTATGAAGTCCTGGATTAAACAGCAAAATATATTTATTTGCACTGCTTTGAAAAACAGTTGTTCATATAAGAGCTTGTTTCAAGCCTGGGTAGCACTGAAAACATTTAAATGTGAAATGGAGAATTCAGTGAGCTATGAAGTTAATATTCATTACTCTGACATTTCAGGATCTATAGTACATCTTTGGATACATATTTTATATGATAGCAAATAGTTGTTAAATATAAGCAGAAGAGGACAAAATCCACTCAAAAGAAATCATTCATAAATAGTGTTTTCACGTAGGCAAGTGAGAAAAAGAGGTCATGTTGGGATTACCCAATCAATAATTCATGTGGTTAATAACTGAATTATCACATCAAGCATAATGAGTGGTCATTTTAAAATGAATAATAAAGCTTTATTTTACTGTGATAATCTAAACCGTCTAAGTATGAGAATCATCTTTAAAGCACTGTAGATAGCTTAACGATACTTACATCACTTTCATGGCCTTCTCGCAGATTGTATGTGAGATCATGCTGAATGTCTTCTACAAATTTGTGAGCATACTCCGGGTAAAGATCGAGCACTTCAAAGAGTCCTTTGAGGATAATGCATTGGAGGTCACAGTAGGTTAGAGCTTTAACATCTGCATTTGTTTTAATAACTTGGTCCTTAATTGAGAGGTTTGCTCCAATTAAATCTCCTTTACCTAAAGAAAAATATGAAAGTTATTTCAAAAGAATAAATACTTGACTCTTCTGTTGAAACTTAAAGGTCCATTTAATGTTAACTGCTAAAACTTAAAAGCCTGCTGCTGCTACTGCACAATTTCATTCCTAACATTTTAAAGACATCCATGATCTGATATTTAAAAGCTCTCTCGATTTTTGCAGGTGCAAGATTACATCTGCACCTACAATTGGTGGAAGGTACTAATGCTAATATCCAGATGTATAAGTACCTTCTTGAAGGGAGCAATATAGTAATTAGCAATACAAATATAAGTATTTTCATCAGCAATTAGTGACAGGTGCAATTTTGTGTCTGCAAAAGTAGAGGCTCATTCACAGACCCTCTGTTAGAAAGGAGTAAAATTGACAGAAGTATTTGCATTAAAAAAGATGGCTTTAAGGAAGGGTTCTTTTAAATATATATATATTTACATACATACGTATATATATATACATTTACATACGTATATATATATATATTTACATACATACGTATATATATATACTTAAAATGTGCATGGTGAATGATTTGCAATGTACGGTGGCTATGTATCATTATATACCTTACCGGTGTATTGTTGCAAAACAGGGGATTCAGTTGAACAAAATTCCTGACTGTCAATAAAAAAACCAAATTGATTCTCAAGCCACTATACCTTCAAATATAGGCACAACTGCCTTTGAGTCACACATGTATTAAAGGGCACAATTTATCCTGAGAGCATGGAAACTTTATGGTGAAATGTTCAGAAATATTTGTACTATAAGTAAAAGACAGTATTTCAAATTCGAAATGCCATTCAGTTGCTAATTTCAAATGGATATTGCACTGGAACGCTTAACTTAAAAGTTTAAAAAAAACCCATCCCACTAGAAGTTGCTTAAAGGTTTCTATTGCTACTGCATCTTCACTGTAAAGATGCAGTAGGGACTGATGCACATTTACATAAGATTATGTTACAGGACTCTGACAGCATAAAAGGGCCCTAAATGCATATTAAGAATGGAGTAAAGTGCCCTTAGTGTAAATGGTAATCAGGACCAATTGTGTTTATGATCAGAATGGTAAACGTAATAGAAGATACAACAACACACCAATATAAATATTTTGCTATGATTTCACTGCATTATGTTCTAATGGCAACTCACTCAAAAGCAATATAAAACTAAGCAAACTGATATGTTGATTTTGTGACTGATATCACCAGCTTTTCAGACTAGATTTTCCTGGTTCTATTCCTGAGAGGGCAGGCCAGGTGTTCCAGTGGCAGCTTTATAAACAAAGACACTAGTTAAAAAGTTATTCTGAATTTACCAAAACTGCTTTCAAATATACTAATCGGAAATTCTTCAAGTGTGTGAACATTTTAGTATGATGAATCTATAAACCATCTGGACAAGATCTCATAGTTTAGGACTTTTAAATATAATAATACCACCATTTGGGAAAAAATACAATTTATCTTACAAGATTACTGTATATTCCTTTTTCATCAGCAAACATTGTAGACAGAATGTGGAAGACACAACTGTCACAAAAATAAAATGAGCAAGTGCAGGGTACACCAACATTTGCCATTTAAACAGATGTCATCATATAAGTCAGTCTAAGCAGCTCTTCTCTTTTCTGATTGGAGAACAGAATTGCTTGTGTGGATTTATGTGGAGACATCTGTTTGATAATATCTCTCTGTCATTGCAGCCTTATTCACAAATTCATTTGGTTGATGGAATGATTTTTTTCCCCCAAACATTTCTGGCTAACCTTTTAAAACATAAATCTAAGACGTATATTTAAATAGCATGTCATTTCAGCATTAAAATATATTTCTTTACTTAAAGACTCCATATTCATGATTATAAACTGATAATATCAAGAGGAACCAAAATAAATAGCTATATTGTATTAAATTATCTACTGTTGTATTAACTGTATTGTATTGCTAATGAAGAGCACTCTATTGGAATTACAAGTAGAGTATAAATTATAGGCCATAATTTAGAAAGGAGGCCAGACATTAATCCACTGTTTTAATAATGAATTTGTCTCCTGGATTACTTCACATCAGCAGAGTATATTCTCGTTAGGGCAATATAGGTTTGATGTATACATCTGCTATTAGTGTTAATCAGACTTAATTGAGGAAATTCCCATTCACTGTGATGAAACTTTCATCCACGCAGTTATAACTCTGTTTTCTAATTATGATTTCATGCAGAAATCCTCTAATCCTTTGTTGTTGTCTCTATTGTGCAAAGTTTTGATTAACATTTTCAGAAATTCCTAAGAACGGAAGCATTAATGATACCTTAATTCCACTCTGGGCGACTCTTGACCTTTTGTTATATTTAAGCCTATCATTTCTCTACACGCTATTTTATTGCATTGGTTTAGCTGAGCCAATAAATGCTAGCCATTTTTACACTTCCTAATTACAAAAGGAGTAATGGTCCGGAGTGGCTTGGATTCTCAATTTAATGGAATTAAAGGGTTATAAAACAAACAAAAAGAAATGTATTATAGTTATTTTCTTGAAAATACCTAACCCCTAAATGTACATTAATAATAAAATAAAGGAAATTCAATTATAAAGACTAGAGATCAGTAATGTCAAGGGTCTAACACAGTCCTCCAAAAATAGCAAGTAAAGCAGAAAGTCAGTATTGGTTTTGTCTCTGTATTGTATGACTATTCAAGGCTGGGACACTTAGAAATGTAAGAATATATTCTAAAATTACAAAAGGGGCTTAACAACCCACATTAAATAATACTTTGCACTTATAGCACCTTTCATCTGGAGAGATCAAAGTGCTTTACAAACGCTGAACTAGATAAGTCTGATGGGTCTGATCCAAAATCCACACGAGTCACTGGGAGTCTTTTCATTGACTTTAATGGGCATTGGATTGGGCCCCATTACTGCAATTACTTGAGACATGGGGCGGTTAACAGGTGACTTGTCCATGGACATATAGCAAACCAGTGGCTGATCCTAGAATAGAACCTATTTCCACTCTCTGCTCTAGCTATTAGCGTCCTTGAAAGCTGATAGGAAGACTCTTTTTCACTCCAAAGCCTTACTAGAAATGGGTCAGGGTACACAGTGTTACACTGATTTGGGTTAGGGTTAGGCCATGACTTTAGGTTTGGGTTTAAAGCTGAATTACGCCTGTGGGTTGGTGCCAACATCTTGAGAGCTGTTTTCTTGAGATTTTTGCCTCGAACAATGAATTATTGTAAGATCACCACTCATGCAATTTGGGCCTCTTCTGAACTAAAAATAGGTCCCTTCTAGTCTTGAATCTAACTCAGAACGAAAACCTTAGGGATATTTGTGTTGCATGTATAGTAGATCCAGGGACCTGGTTTTGGCTCATCTCTCATCAATACTGCTAGGACACACTCATCTATCAGTTAGCAGTGGTCTAAGTGTTATCTGGAGATATTTGTTTATCTTTGTTAACATTTAACTTTACAGTATTGTCTGCATTAGAAGACTATTCATCTTCTTGGAAGACGTTAAACATTAACCTACCAAGAATTGCCAGCACCATGCTATCTTTCAGTACTTCCATGGAACCTGAGCACACAAAATAGATAGCCTGCAAGGCATCTCCCTGCCGGAGAAGGTACTCCCCAGGAGCACAAAAGGAGGTTTTGATATGCAGAGACAGAGACCTGAGGCAACCGCGGCTGGCACACTCAAAAAGGGACAGCTGCAGAATCTCCTTGTTCAAGTGCATGGTGATGTCTGAGCGCAGTTCATCTGGAAAGTCTTTTAAAAGCTGTCCAAAAAGGGAAAATGAGATTGATGTTAAGTGTAAAATAATGTATTTTACCTTTTTGCATACCTGATCTGAGTTACTAGCAATGTACACGATGCCTTTATGCTTAGGTTTTCTCTTATGCATTTATGTTTAAAGTAAAATACACATTATAGAGGGCCAAATCTTGTCCTTAGTTAGTTCTTACTGAGTCCTTACACAAATAAGCACCCATTGATTTCAGGGACACTTTATAATATATTAAAGGTTTTTTTGGTAATTAAAAATACATTTCTACTACAAATTTACCTTGTACACAAAACCCACACACAATTCTTGCAGCTTTTTGATAGAAGAAAATAGACTATTTTGTATAGCTTGTATGTTCTTTGTGGCAACAGTGCCTGGCACAATGACTCCAACTAGAAATAAAACAACAAATAATTCATGCCAGGCCTATATGGCACGAGCAGAAACAAGTAATGATAATTTTGTTGAGTTGCAATAGAGTATTCTTAAAATGTTCATATCATTTATTGTGTGAATGGGAGGCATTTTAAATAGGAAGCTGCAAATCATAGCTGCAAAGGAAGGGACAGGTCTGTCAATGTATTTCCATTTAAACTGTGTTTGCTGTTTTAATCATGGAGTTTTACCCTCCAATATCACACCCACCCCAGCCTGCCCAAGGAACCCTAACTGCAAACACTGTTACTGTGGTCCAGATCCTGAGATCCTTAATTAACCCTTATTCAGGCCTATAGTGCCCACTTCTGCGGTAAAACCATGGTAGCGGTTATGGGGGATCAAACCTCCATAAGGTTCCCCCTTGCAGAGTTCCCTCTGTCATGTTACATTGGACGTTAGGGGGGAAAAAGGGATGGTGATGAGGTGGAATGAGGTGCATGTCCAGCGCAAAACCCTGGTGAAGGCAAATGGTGGATATTTCTTCCTAGTTTTTCCTCAGTCCTAATTCAGGCAAGCTCCCATTGTAGTTTTGAGCCTGGTTCTGATGTCACTTATGTCAGTTTCTCAGCAGATCTAGTGCATCAGAGGAAAATTAGTAAGTACATGTTTCTGCTCATAGATGCTTTTTTCATATAAGGGTGGCATAAAATTGACAAAACATTCTCTTTCTTCCACCAAGGCACCACAAGAATTTTTTTTTGGGAGGGGGGAGACACTGTAAAAGTGCTTAAGTAACTTTTTGAAAGTCAATAGGAAGAAGTAACTGGCATTTGTTCCTCTGAAAATCTCCCAGTATGCACCTCAGTCGTTTAGCACTGGTGAAAACCCCACCCCTTGTGTTCTCTGTGTGCACCAGAAAAGAAAACTTCAAAAGGAATGTTCTGAAACCAAAATCTTCACATTTATTTCTATATTGTTTTTGGAGGCTATTGAGTTTTATAAGGACACATGTTATAATGACAATGAAATGTTCAACAAGAATGGTTTGTTCAAACAAGCAATGGGCCAAGGAAAGTCATTATATCGTATGGAGTAAAATAAGAAATAATTTAGTTGAGTCATATATAAAGAAACCACCAGAATTCTCTCTCCAACTTTCACACTCATGTTACTCTTCTTCAGTAATTAGTTAACATTCAAAAATATGTAAGTAGTAATAAGTATATTTTAGATTCAGACAGTGCCTTTCAGCCTAAAGGATCCAATCATGTTTCACAACCTCTATATAGACAACATCTATGAAATGCAGCCACCTATGTACAAAAGGTTGCAAAAGTGAAGAGAGGGTAAGGATGGAGGAAGTAGTAATTTTGGTCAAGGACAGGGAAGAAATCCCTCTCTTAGGAAAAGTGCCATGGATACTTTTAACATTTGGTGCAAGACAGAAACTCCTCTGTTTCAGGGCATCATGAAAAAGACCCCTGCTGAATGGTACTTCAGTGCTTCCAAATTATGGTGGGCTTAGGTGGCCCTGATGAAATTTGAATCTGTAGTTTCAGGGAGTCTGATATTCCCAAACAGATGGTTCAACAACCTACATATCCCCTCTGGGATAACAGACTCAGCTTTATTCCTTATGCACATTCTTTCTGATGTGTGACTTCACATAACATGTCAGAATAAAACCATCTTAACCAAAAAAAACAATCAGAACAAATCTAAGAAGCCAATGGAAGCCATGCTTTGATTATTACCTCATTGGAATCTATTCCATTATTGACAGACCAGGTGGTTTGGAAATATTCAAGCATCCTCTGCTTTAACTGCTGTGGCAGGTGATGGACCCGTATAAAGTCCTTTAAATCCTTGGTTCTTGTGTGATAAAGGGACCATCTGGAGTACATCCTCTGAATTATAGCAGTCACATTTCCGAACACCAAGGCATGCATCAAAGCTGGGGAGAACAGAAATTATGTACAACAGGATGCAGCGACTTTTCAGATTATGGTTAAAATACAATATAGAAAATATTAGGGCAATTTTCACAGAAATCCAAGCTTTCACTTATGAATAGGCAAAATTAAGTTTTAGAGCAGCACTTTAATAATAAAACTCTTAAGTAAATATAGCTACTATGATAGTATGTTAACCAAACCAGAGAGGAGAGAGACATGGCATTTCAGAACATTTTTTTTTCTTTTTTGGTACATATCTATAAAATTAGGTCAGAATGGATGCTGACGTGCTGTTATCTGACTAGAGATTAAAACCAAACTCAGGAAATAAATTTGTTTTCAAAGCCATTTAGAAACTTTCTGTCAATAAAACATCAGCATACTACAATTGTACATTACTTATTGCTTATTCAGGATCAGGTTAATATTAAAAGAACCTGGGCTAAAGACTTCGGCTTGCTGGGTGAGGAGCCCTTCTACTTTGATATGATTAAAAAGAGTGACCAAATTTCTTTATATCTATCCTCTTTTGGGCATTTCTCTTGTGTAGATACTTGGTGTGAAATCTTTGGTGTGAACGGTTTTGGTGGCGTTCGTGATTCAGCTGGAGCTGGTGGAGGTGGCAATGTCATCTAGGTCCATCTCTGGCCTAGTCTGGGCAGGACATATCACAAGAATAGGACAAAGGTGGTCTGGGGTCCCAGGAGATGGTGGAAGTAGCAGCCATGATGGTGAAACTGACATCAGTAGCCAATTTTTCTCATTCTTTAATGGACCTCAAAATGGACTGCTAGTTGGAACAGCCCATCTCCTCATTATTTTGTCCACCAGTTAGGCCTAATTTCCAACATACCAATTTTGGCTCACTGATTTCTGGTCCCACACTTGTTTACCAGGCATGCTCTTAACACAGTCATTGAGTTTTATCAGTAGGCCTTTCTAGCTATGTCTACACGTGTCCATGCACATGGTTGTGCCATAACCCCCCTATTGTTCACATCTGAACTCCAGAACCACACGTCTGCAGGCAAGTGGAAGGTGAATAAGCTACTATGCCTGTGGGGTGTGGGTAAGTACACACCTCAGGCTGTGGCACAGTCTCGTACCCATGCCAGTCTGCACTGTGGTTGGGAGCAAGAGGCATGCACCAGGTCTCCAGTTTCAGTAATCCTCCAACCCCATTCCCACAATGCACCGAACTCTTTTCTTCCTCGCCTTTACCCAAACTGCAAAGATCTCAGTCCCTCCATTTTCTTGGGTAACAGTGAGCCACACTGACCACATCAGAACAGCTTTCAGCTTCACTGTTTTGATCAGTACAAGTGAATATGGATCCTGCTCTGAGAGCAGCTGCCTAGCCTGCCAATACACCTGCATGCTGACCAATCTGTGGTCAGAGTACACCGTCCTCCATGACTTCCTGGAGCAGCAGGAACATATAACTATACTGGTGAAATTTTAGAGAGGCTGGGGCAGGTGAGCATTGAGCGGGCTCGGTCCTAGTAGCTGAAACGCATCAAGCACTTGAGGATCCTGTACAAGAAGTCAAACAACTCCAGTAGTTGCTCCATATGGACTTTTTGTACATGCTCCTTCTACGACAAACTGGGCCAGGTGCTGTCAAGGGTTCCCAGCACAAAGCTTCAGTGGCTCAAGACCCCCTCCTCAACCCCATCAGCCTTATCATTCGAAGGGATGGTCAGGAGGCAGCAGGGAACACAGAGGATGCGCTGGATGATCCAGAGGATGAGGTGCATGTGATTTTGCACCTCTACCTGGAGTAGCCAATTAAGGAAGGTTCTGCCCCTTCCCCTCTCCCCCCCCCCCGTGATTCTGAGGAGGGCCTCGAGCTGCAGCAGGAACCAGAACCCAAGGCTGACAAGTTATAAGTCCTCCCCACCAATATCTCCTCTTGCTCTGGTGCTAAATTCCTGATTTTAAGACCAGCCCCCACTCTGCTGCAACACTTGCATGGTCCCCAAGCATGGAAAAGCTACAAATAACTAGTTTTATTGATTTCTGATGATCCACTATTATACATTTGACAGAAACTATGTCTGAAAAAAACAGATTATTAAAGAAAAATCATTCTGCCCATTGTCTGTGTGTTTTTTGGCTGGCACCCAGGCAGCGATGGTCCTAAGGACGCAGACCAGGAGAAGGGATGGGGTGGTTTAGAAAAGTCCTGGTTGGGGATGTGATGACAACTGTAGAAAACCTATAGTTGTCTCTCTGAAGTTTGTAATGGCTGTCCTTCATCCCTTGGAAGATAACTTTTAGTATTTCTGTCACCTCCCCCCGCCTGATCTTACCCTTCCCTTAGAAAGAGGAGCTGTGTGGAACAGAGAACAGGGGACTGGTGGTAGAGCAAGGGTAGGCAACCTATGGCACGGGTGCCGAAGGCGGCACGGGAGCTGATTTTCAGTGGCACTCACACTGCCTGGGTCCTGGCCACCAGTCTGGGGGGGCTCTGCATTTTAATATAATTTTAAATGAAGCTTCTTAAACATTTTTAAAACCTTATTTACTTTACATACAACTATAGTTTAGTTATATATTATAGACTTATACTAAAAACGTTAAAATGTATTACTTGCACACGGAACCGTAAATTAGAGTGAATAAATGAAGACTCAGCACACCATTTCTGAAAGGTTGCTGACCCCTGTGGTAGAGAGAGTCCAGGAAGGGAATATTCTGGTTGTCTGAGGAAAAAGTAATCACAGCAGTCCTTTCTTCTTTGTGTAAGCCGGGGAATGGTCCCACTATTGTGGGGAACTTTCCTGGCTTATACACTACCCTGGTGACATGGGCTAGCAAAAGGATCTGAGTCCTCGCTCCCACTTCCTTTACCCAGAGGCCTGCCTGACCTCAAGGGCTCCTCTTCCACTCTCCTGTGTGGCAGAGTTCTCGTAACCCCGACAAGGCTGGGCCCAGGATTCCTGGGGGGCTCGACACCCAACCTTGTAACCAGGAGGAGCCTGCAGGACTCCTGGGACCATATCCTCCCCTCTGGCTCCTGAAACCCCTCACAGGGGCCCCCCTGAGCATCTGCCGTTACCCAATGATTAAATGACCTTTTCTCTCACCACCTCCCCTCAACCTTGAGCAGTTTTAACCTTAGTAGCTCCATAAACAACTGCTATATGCAGGTAACTATGCTGACAAAGAATGGTTAAAGAAAAGAATGTTTGCACACCCACAAAGCAAATGTTGATGAGGTCATTAAGAGAGATTAAGTGCTCCAAATAGCAGAGGTTTGTAAACAAGTGTGAATAGGGAATTCAGAAGCATTACAACTCAGCAGCCACCCTCTACAGCACAACCCCAACCCTCTGGCCTGGTCTACACTACAGAGTTAGGTTGACATAAAGCAGCTTAAATTGACCTAACTCTGCAAGCATCTATGCTAAAATGTCTCTCCCGTCAATGTAACTTGCCCACTACACTAACTTAATGACTCCATCTCCACAAGAGGTGTGGAATCAATTTTGATGTACTTAGGTTGCCAGAGCGTCAGTATAGACACTGCATTGTTTATATCGACTGTTGCTGCCTTTCAGAAGCCATGCTACAATGTCCCACACTGACAGTTAAATCGGTGCAAGCAATGTCTCATACTGACACAAGGAGAATAGTGTGGACATGCAGAAGTGATTTAATTACTGTGGTGGCTGTACATCAACGTAATTTAGGTCAACATAATTCTGTAGTGTAGACATATCCTAAGGTGTTAACCCAGTGGTGGTGACTGTGACAGGGCGTGACTCACCACAGTGGTGCCTCCTGCTGGCCGTCCTGGGGATTAGCTCCGCAGGTCAGTACGCCCTCTCCTGATGGTGCCTCGCCTGCCGTCACATCTGCTCTTGGACCCACATCACTGCAAGGCATCCTCCTCACAACACAGCCCTCTGGCCTTCTCACCTTTTCTGCTCCCCCCTTCTAGGGGATAGTACTGCAGTCCAACTGTCCAGCCACTTCCCCCATGGTGAGTGTGTGTGTGGTGGGGAACCAGGGCCCGCCCACTGCTCCAGATCTCCGACCAGGGACCCCCTAAACCACAGTCACCTTCTGCATTCCTTTGTCTGAACTACCACTGCATTTCCCTGGGCCACTTCTCAGCACCCTACTCAAACTCAACGGCTCATACGGAGCTCCATCTCTACTCCCCAGGTCCCTGACCTGCACTGTCCAAGGTGCTACAGGGTTGCAGCCTATTCAGGACACACTCTTCTTTCCTCAAGCTCCCAGTAGTGACTGACTCTGGCCCCACAGCCCCTTTTCTATGAGCCCACTGGCTCTGATTGGCTGCTCTTTGCTGCTTCTCGGGCAGCCTCCTTAAGGGTCTATTAATTCCGCCCCTGCCAGCTCGGGGCGAATGCCCCATCACACTGCCCTATTATAATGGTTTGTAATGTGTGAATTGTCACAGGAACAAATGACTAATGAACTTTGACTGTAGGGGAACAAATCCTCACAAAGATGTGCAGCCCCACACGTATGTGCCACTATTCCCTCCTATGCTTTTCCAACAACTGCACTGGGTGTGAAGGTGTCCTTAGGCAAAAGCAGATGTCATCCTGTGCCTCCCTGCTGTTCCAAGGTATGTGCACATATGACATCCCTGATTTTCCTTGTCTGCTGGGAAACCGGACCTGTGTGCATGTAGGTGGGATCCAGCTGCTTGTACACAGTCGGTAAAGCAGACTTGTCCTGAGCATACTCAGGATGGAAGCACTCCTCTTTACCCTCACAAATATTATGGAGTGTGCAACAGGTGACAGTTTTAGCAACGATGTTCACCATATTGGCCTCCAGACAGGTGTGTAGCACCAATGAGATTTCAGCCTCCCAAACATGCACTCCAGATCACTTTGCCGCTACTGAGTTTGTAACCGACTTCCCTTTTTCCAGGATCATTGATGTCATGGTATGGTTTCATGAGTCAAGTTAGAAGCAGGTATAATGTGTCCCCCAATATAACAGTTGGCACATGTCATACGGGACCAGCAGACCCTCCGCAGGCATGCCGCCGAAGGCAGCCTGCCTGCCATGCTTGGGGCGGCAAAATGCCTAGAGCCGCCCCTGTCTATAATTAGATTTAACCAACCCAGAAACAAATGTGAACTCCTAGATCACTGTCACAGTCTTACCATGGAGTCACAGACAGTCCCATTAGACTCTCCAGTCTATCTTGCCACCCAGTCATCCCTGCTGAGTTTAGGTTTTCAAAAGTGGGGAACATGCTCCCCCATTTAAAAACTGGGTGGGGGGGAGGGCAATGACTTTCAACCCTGCCTCCCCACCCTGGCTATCTCCAGTGGCTATGATGGTCTCTGACTGGGTAGATATTTAAATATTTTTTATCATCATTCAATGTGTGGCCACAGGCCTTATTTGCTGCACGCTATTCAAACCCTTCTCTGAATTCAGAATTACTAATTTTCAAATGGACTTTTCTATGTGACTAATGGACCATCACTTTAGTATTGGAAAGCTTCACAAACATGAATGAATTAACCTTCACACCACCCCTGTGAGGTGAGAGGGTGGTATTATCCCAATTTTACACATGGGGAACTGAGGCAGAACGATTAAGGCCAGAGTTCCCAGAAGTGTCCAGTAATAATGGCTGCCCTATTGCAGTGTTCTGCTGAACAAATACAGTAATAACACAATGCAAGCTGTAATATATCTGGACTCAGCTGCTGAAAGCAAGTTCACCTGTCAAGAACAGAAAGATGAATCTACTAAAGTCTAAAGATCTTACTTATCTGTGCATGATCCACTTACTTTCTCCTTCAGCTCTGGGACCACATATTGCACGGAGTAAGACATTTTTATCTTTCCTATGATTATTTGTCTGTCTTACACCATAATTGAAAAATTCATACAAAATCAGTACATCAAAGCTAGCAAACAGATATAATAAAACAAGAATACCACTTCACAGTACAATAAAATAAAAATCAATACACAGTAAATAATGGCTACCTTTGAAGAACAGACATTATGTAAAATTCATAAGCATCAACCAAAGTTTCATAAACCGAAGATAAGGAAGCATCTGATATAATCAATAAAATTTTTTCCCCAATTCTTAAGGTCATGCTTGAAAAGTGCTTACAGGAAAAAATTACAGGCTCTTCCTGTGCTGAAATGTACCCCTTTCCTTTATCTGCCAGCCTACAGAACTTTATTAATAAAGGCTAGATCATTCTTTTCTTAATGATGTAATAAATTCACACTTTAGTCAATGATATATACTCTTCCAACTGACCTACCCTGCAGTGACACCCAGAGAACATTATTCCTGCTACTTTAAAAAAAATACTATCCACTCCATATGAAGCCAACAGATTTATTAATTAATGCCTCGCCAGGGCAAGTATCTTGTAAAATAAATAAAGTATTAATTTTCAAAACTTTAGTCATTTCATTAATGTATAGTAAAATATAAGCTCTGGGAAAATTATACACCAAAGACACATTAAGAACCACATTTGTCAGACAAAAATACCTTAACCTTGAAACAATGTAGATGAATATTCTTGTCCCCAACAAATTCTACTGAGGTGAAGATAAGTTGCTTTGTCTACCATGTTTGTTACCTCCCACTGCCCCATGACAACTCCACTGCCCCTCTTTGCCCTCTCTGCTGAGTCCCCTAAATAATGTCCCACATACCTAAATTTCCACAAACCTTCAGTCAAAAGTGCTCTAAGGGTATGCCTTCACTACCGGCCGGATCGGCGGGTAGTAATCGATTTCTCGGGGATCGATATATCGCGTCTCATCTAGACGCGATATATCGATCCCCGAACGAGCTCCTGTCGAATCTGGAACTCCACCAACGCGAACGGCGGTAGCGGAGTCGACATGAGGAGCCGCGGACGTCGATCCTGCGCCGTGAGGACGGTAAGTAATTCGATCTAAGGTACTTCGACTTCAGCTACGCTATTCACGTAGCTGAAGTTGCGTATCTTAGATCGACCCCCCACCCCCCAGTGTAGACCTGCCCTAAATCAACCTCTTCTTCCTTCTCTTCTTGACATATGCTGCCACCCAGCCCCTTCCCAAATGCAAGTTCATTCTTTCTTCTTCCAACATACCCTTGTCTGTCAGCTGCCAGTTTTCTTCTGCTGCATCTGCATTACAGTCCTGATAGAATCTGACAGTCCCTCTGCATTTCCACAATACCCCCGTCCCTGCACATGCACACACACACAGGACCTACTACTCAGGTGTGAGAAAATATCCCTCAAAGTTAAACACAAGATCTGCATCTCACACCAATTAGTTATGAAGGGTATGTCTACACTATGAAATTAGGTCAATTTTATAGAGGTTGATTTTTAGAAATCAATTTTATACAGTCGATTGCGTATGTCCACACTAAGCGCATTACGCTGGTGGGGTGCGTCCTCACTACCATGCCTAGCATCGACTTATGGAGCGGTGCACTGTGGGTAGCTATCCCACAGTTCATGCAGTCTCTGCCGCCCTTTGGAATTCTGGGTTAAGCTCCCAATGCCTGATAGGAAAAAAAACATTGTCGCAGGTGGTTTGGGATACATTTTGTCAGTCGCCTCTCCCTCTGTGAAAGCAATGGCAGACAGTCGTTTTGCGCCAGACACCAGGGCGATTAGAAGAGCACAGCAAGGTGCACTGCACATCAGAGAGGCTTTGAAAACCAGTTTTTTGACTGGCCAGGCTTCGGTGTCAAAATTGTGTGTGTTTCTCCTTGATGCAAACCCAGCCCCTTTGTTGATTTTAATTCCCTGTAAACCAACCACCCTCCCCACTTCGAAATAAAGTAACTATTATTTTGAAACCATGTATTCTTTCTTTATTAATTAAAAAAATGAGATAATGGACAAGGTAGCCCAGGTGGGGTGGGGGAGGAGAGAAGGACAAGGCCACATTGCTTATTGTAGCCACACTAGAAATCAAATTGTTTGAATGACAGCCTTTGTAGTGTTCTGAGAGCTAATATCTATTTGGAGGCCTGATTCCTTGTGCCCCACCATACAGAATTCAAATGAATTTCTCTGACTTCAGCAAAAGATAGTCATGAACTGCAGGGAGAATGAAGTCTCTTTCTCTTAACATGAAAAATGTCAAACTTCTGATTATTATAAAGTCATTAAACCAACAAAAACAAACAAGCAGAAGCAAAACAACACCTCCTGATATTTTTCTATCTAGGAAATAAATGGCAGTTATATGGTTCCTTTATATTTTACCAAGATAAGTTTTTGGAAGTTCTGCCATCTTCATCATTCCTTCCTGGATATTTCTTGATTACCTCAATAAAAACAACCCCCCCCTGTATTCCACTACAAAACATTGTGTTTGACTACCTTGAATACATGTGGAACATTTGAAGGTTAAATGTTTAAACCTTTTTCACTATTATTCAGCATTGAAATTGTATGTTATCAATAAAATTAATTACTGTACTAACTGTAGCATTCATGAAACTGCTGGAATTAATAAGACACTGTTCCTTGTCTGACTCATTATAATTACAGCTACTTATTGTTAGGACAGTGAAAAAGAGTTGATAATTCATCAGGCTTTTTATATTTTTATACATCATTGCTGGATGCTGTGAATTCATAATTTACAGTGGTATTCAGCATGTACCATGGTCTCTGGTGTTAAGTTGACAAGTCTACACTGTGGAAATTTACACTGCTGAACTGACAATAAGAGTCATGAAGACTAGGCTGGGGTTGAAACTTCATTGGTGAAAATACTTACCACTAAACCCAGGACAATTAAGCAGCCAGAGAAACAACGTGGTACACAGTGGACTAATGGTGACTCACTTTGCATCCCTCCACTCATGCAGAGCATTGCCTTTGATTAGTATGAAATATGTATTATTCTTTAATGCCAATATTTTTGGAGAAGAGATGAAAGTAAATGTATAAAAACTTGCAGAACTCTCTCTCCACTTTTCTCTATTACTGTCACTTATCCTGATCCAGATATACCACATTTTGAAGATGAAACCAGTTTGGAATCTTGGAGTGAGGTTGTGGGTTGACTCAACAGAAATAAAGCCACTGCAATGAGCAAATATTTTTTCAACAGTAACAAACATTTATCAACATAAATCAAAAGCAGGTAACAATAAGCAGACCAAATATAACAAAAACCCTTCCAGCTTTGAGAATTAATCTACAACAGTGATCAGGCATATTTTATTCAATATTATTTGTTGCCCTTGCAATTAAAAATTAAGACCTGCAGACAATTGTTTGTTGGTTTACTATACCACAAAAAGGTTTCAGATTCACTGAATTTGCTACTGAGCTAATGAAAATGTACCACATCATGGCTCACAAATTTCAAATTTAATCAAGGACATGGCATTTTAGGATTAGTGTTTTACTTGAATTCATTTCAAATTATAGTTTCAAATTGCCTTTTTCCCCCCTTTTCAAATTTAACTTTTCCGAAACATTTTTACTTACCCCCAATCAGCATTGTGCAAATGGAGAAAATTTTTTCTGCATCAGTATTGGCTGAAACATTTCCAAACCCAACACTGGTGAGACTGCTGAGAGTGAAATACAGGGCAGCTATATAGGCACTTCTGATTGATGGGCCTCCTAGTGTATTATTGCCATAGTAAGGAGACTCTATACGTTTCCCCAGCTCATGAAGCCAACCTGAAAAGCAAAAGAAAAAAAAAAAAGTCCAATGAGAAACAGCATAATGAAAACGCCAGATTCTGTAAGATAAATGTCATACTTTTTAAGATTTAGGGCATTGGATTCTACATATGATTCCAAGAATAAAATGAAAATTAAAGCTCCAATTCTGCAAACACTTACAAGGTGTTTAGAGAATTATGTCCATACATGATTTGTTCTTATGCATGAGTGCATATGGTGAAAAATAGACTCCTTTACTGAAATCAAGTGTTTATTAGATGCACTCAACAGCCGTATTGGGTAAATCAAAGAATCCAATTTAGCAGAGAAAATAATCTAATAATACTGTAGCATGAATACAACTTCCATTTCATTTTTTCCATTAATTGCTGTTTGAAAAGCTTTTTGAGCTTCTGAGAGGCAAAGCATTACTTGTTAATTATTATCATAAAGATTTTGGATCTTTATGTATATATTTCTTCTGTATAGAAGAAAAGATTCAGAAAGCCAGACAAGACTTATAAACCAGAGTTAAGGTTTTAAAAAATGCTGTAGCGAATCTGTTTTCTAAATTGCTCATCTAATCTTTATTTTCATTTTTGCCAAATTGAGGGACAGCTAAGCAAACCTTGAACAAAGAATCTGAATAAATGGCAGATGAGTAACACATTAAGGAAAGAGCAGAGATAAAAAACTATTCATAGTGCCAAGTTCTGCCCTTTGGAGGATTTGCTTTTGTAGGTGGGAAATCTTCCTAGATATTCATGCACAGTGAGGGTGGTATAATTTGCCTGGTATGCTGACTTCACTGTCCGAAGATCTGTGTGGGATTTCCTTTTCTGGGTTGTAGTCTAAACCCTTCATGACGCTTGAATAATTATGTTAATTTACGCATGTACTGACAGTTTGAAAGACAGAAACATCTATCCTTTCCACTCACTTCATACAGATCAGTAAAACTAGGAGCTGGAGAAATTCCTTTAGACTGAAAAACTACAAAATAGGCAATAAGCTTTAAACATGAAGTCTAACAACTGTGATAACATTTTGTGACTGTTTTGTGACTTTGTATTGGTATCTTCCAAAAGAGTTCAATCAAGCCTCTGAAAACAGACTGTTGAGGGTCATTACTACTAATACGCTGGATCAGCCACAACTGCAGTCTCTGTTTTCTAGTGCTACCCCCTCCTCGCTGCCATGGGATGCTGCCTACTCCAAATGGAGGGAGGGAAGAGGCAGGGAGAAGCATAGCTGTAGCCTTGCCACCACATCTGTATAACCTAGCAGGATTATCAGGATGCATAGGTGGAGAGCATGCTGCACCTTCATAAGGTGGCTGTGCAGAGTGACTTAGGCCTTGTCTACACTGGCAAGTTTCTGTGCAGTAAAGCAGCTTTCTGCGGTGTAACTCCCGAGGTGTACACACTGCCAAGCCATTTAGGGCTTGTCTACATTACCTGCTGGATCGATGGGCAGCGATCGATCCAGCGGGGGTCGATTTATTGCATCTAGTCTGGACGCAACTAATTGACTGCCAAGCGCTCTCCCGTCGATTCCGGTACTCCACCAGGGCGAGAGGCACAGGCGGAGTCGATGGGAGAGCATCAGCTGTTGACACACTGCAGTGAAGACACCATGGTAAGTAGATCTAAGTACATCAACTTCAGCTACATTATTCATGTAGCTGAAGTTGTGTAACTTAGATTGATTCCTCCCTCCCCAGTGTAGACCAGGCCTTAGTGCGCAGAAACTGTGCAGTTGTAGCACTGTTAAAAAAAAACAAAACAAAAAAAACAAAAAAACCCCGAGAGGCATACAGCTTTCTGCACCAGGGCTACAGCACTGCAGTGCCAGTGTAGACACCCTGGTCAATTACAATGCTGCGACTGGTCTCCAGGAGGTGTCCCACAATGCCTGTTCTTGGCTCTCTGGTCATCGGTTTGAACTCTAGTGCCCTGCCCTCAGGTGACCAACCGTGAGCCCCACCCCTTAAATTCCTTGAGAATTTTGAAAGTCCCCTTCCTGTTTGCTCTGTGATGCGTGAAGTGGTCTCAGCGCATTTTTTCAGGTAACCATGCCTGCTCCACGCACTAGGTGATCCTTGGAGCAATGTCAAGCTGCTGGACCTCATCAGCATTTGGGGAGAAGTGGTTGTCCAGTCCTAGCTGCGCTCCAGCCGTAGGAATTATGATACCTACAGACAGATTTAATGATGCATGACAGAAAGGGGCCATGACCAGGACACACTGCAGTGCAGGGTCAAAGTGAAGGAGCTGCGGAACGCCTACCACAAGGCACGGGAGACAAATCACCCCTCCAGTGCTGCGTCCATGAGCTGCTGGTTCTACAAAGAGCTGGACGCAATACTTGGTGGCGACCCCACTTCCACTGCAAAGGCCACTGTGGATACTTCGGTGGCTTGTGTGCCAGTCGAGATGGACCAAGCCAGGAGGAGGAAATCTTGGACAAGGATGTGGTGGGGGAGGGGGACTCAGAGGCAAAGGATGACTTGGATGTCAGAGATGCATGCAGCCAGGAGCTCTTCTCTACCCCAGAGGAGGCTAGCCAGTCACAGCTGTCGGAGCTTGGCAAAGCGAAAACAGGTGAGGAAACTCCTGGTAAGTGGATTTGATTTTGGGAATCGCTGAAGCAAGTTTTTGGGGGTTGGAGGGTTGCAGAAAGCAGGCTTGTGTCTGTATGATGCGTGTACTACCACATGCTTAGTCTGAGCAGCAGAACTGGGTGTTGATTGACTCCCTCACTTCACAGGAATCTGCCTCAGAGATCTCCACAAAACTCTCATGGAGATACTGGACAATCCACGGCTGCAAGTTCCTTGGCAAAGCTGCTTTGTTTCTTGCCCTATTAAGGGTAACTTTCCTGTGCCATTCTGCCGTCACTGGGGGTTGGGGGGGACAACCATTGCTGCACACAGGTGAACCACATAAAGGCCAGGGCGGAAGCCTCAGTCTTGGAGAAGACCCTCCCTTGATTCACTGCTCACCCTCAGCAGCAAGATATCTTCCATAATGAACACAGCCTGTGGAAAATGTCGGGACAGTAATGATTATAAGCCCCAAGAGCCACATGCCTAGTGGGCAGCACAGTCCTGGAACACTGATTTCCCCTACTCCTGCGACTACTCACCATTTTGGGGTGTTGTGCTTGCCTGGGGTCACCCAGTTAGTGTGAATAGCGGCTGTGTTTTGAATCACTGAATCAGTGGTCCATGTGTTGCAAACAATACTGCTTCTGTAAAATGTTGCATTTGGGCTTCACAAATATGACCTTGGGAGCCCAGCCTCCCTCTTTGTTATCGCCGGCTGAACAGCTGCGCAGAATTAGGAAGTGGCCACAAAAAACTAAAGAGGACTTTCTGCGTGATGTCATGACTAGGAAGCCCATTGCTGCAAAACCATCCACGATGTCCTTCACATTGCTCAGTCACAGTGCTGCATAGCAGGAGGTGATTAACGGCCTTGCACACTTGCATGACAATGGCTCCCATGTTGGATTTCCCAACTCCAAATTGATTCCTGACTGACCAGTAGCAATCCACCCACTTCTCCACTGTCATTGAGGCTCTCATTTTGGTGTCCCTGTGCTGGAGGATTGGGGCGAGTTCTGCACACAAATCCAGGAATGTGTCCTTTCACGTTGAAAATTTCTGCAGCCACTGTTCATCATCCTAAACCTGCATGGCAATGCGATCCCACCAGTTGGTGCTGTTTCTTGGGCCCAGAATTGGCACTCCATCATCTCCAGCTGCTCCGTGAGTGCCACCAGCAACCTTGAATTGTTTCTCTCTCTGTCCCACAGTGATCTAGCCTCCAAGGAATTGTCACATTCCCTGTGGCTCCTCTTGCACCTCTGCAAATCCTTCAGGATCAAGCGCCTTACTATTCATATAACAATGATATCAGGCAGTTATCATATGAAGGTTTGTGTTTAGATACAAAATATTTGCAAATATACAAGTGAAAAGAAACTTATGCCATCTTATGCATTTGAGAAACAGAAAAGGTTTTCACCTTTAAGTAACCAATATAATCTGTAAAATATATCCCACCATAAATGTTCTCCAGATTGAAAGAACGGATTCTTAGTGTGTTTACAAGGAAATCAATTTCAATAAGCATATTTCTAAAATCCATTGTGTGGGTTTAACTTACGGTGGTTCTTTCCAAAAAGGAGGGCTAAAAGATCCACTTTTATTAGTTGGTTTATAGTTCTGATAACACACCCTAAGCATTACTTCTTTGGGGAATTTCTGAATGAAAACACCCTCCCATCTTTTACACAACCAGTACTCTTTCTCAAACATAAAATATCTTACAAAGTCTGTTTTCTTGGGGAAAAAAAATCATATTGATACCAAGCCGATATCTTATACAAGAGGGATTTGTCCTGTTCTTTGATGAGGCACTCAGATGGGTTGGTTTGTTTGTTTGTTTTGAACAAATGGTTTCTAGATTTGCAGTATATTCATAATTTCTAATTACAGACTCATCAAATATTCTATACAAAACATGAAACACAATATCTTTTATATACATCTTTCAAAATATAATATTAAAGAAAATAGTATAGAATTTTAAAGCAAAATAGAAATGATAAAGCTGCATTCCATAGACTGTATAAACACACTTGGAGATAATAAACTTGGATCTATAACCAAAAAGAGGTTATCTTTCTGACATTTGCTTCTTCTTGGGAGACAAAAAAGCAGAGCCTTTGGTATTTCTTTGATGAGTTTGAACATTTTGTAACATAACTAGCTAAACATTATATGTATTGTTATATTTTCAAGCATCCTGGCTATAACATACTTGTACCTATATCTTAATATTCAGTAAAGACACAAATATGCACAACCTATATAAAAGTTATAGTAATTTTATTTATCTTATTTTTGCATCAATATGGATGTGTCTCTCTCTCTCACACAACACCATCATGTAATGATGTGGATAATTATAGGCATGTCAGTCAGATGTTGATTCTAGGCAAGATAATGGAGCAGCTGATATGGGACTTGATTAATAAAGAATTAAAGGAGGGTAATATAATTAATGCCAATCAACACGGATTTATGGAAACATAGATCCTGACAGATTAACTTGATATCTTTGTTTGGTGAAATAGCAAGTTTGGTTGATAAAGGTAACAATTTGACTTAGTACCACACAACATTTTGATTAAAAAACTAGAACAATATAAAATTAACATGGCACACACTAAATGGATTAAAAGCTGGCTAAATGGTAAGTCTCAAAACTGTAAACAGGGAAAACTGTAATTGTAAATGGGGAATCATCACTGAGTGGGTATGTTTCTATTGGGATCCTGCAGGGATTAGTTCTTGGTCCTATGCTATGTAGCACTTGTATCAATGACCTAGGAGAAAACAAAAACATCACTGATAAAATTTGCAGATGACAAAAATTGGGGTGAGTGGTAAATAGTGAAGAGGATGATACAGAGAGACGTGGATCTCTTGATAAACTGGCACAAACAAGCAATATGTGTTTTTAATATGGCTTAATGTAAATGTACACATTTAGGAACAAAAAATGCAGGCCATACTTATAGGAAGGTGCAATCTATCCTGAGAAGCAGTGACTGAAAAAATATTGGGGGTCATGGTGTATAATCAGCAGAATATGAGTTTCCAGTGCAATGCTGTGGCCAAAAGAGTTAATACAGTCCTGGGGTGCTTAAACATGAGAATCTCTAGCAGGAGTGGAGAGAGGTTGTTTTACCTCAGTATTATACACTGGTGTGACCATTGCTGGAATACTGCTTCCAGTTCTGGTGTCCACAATTCAAGAAGGATGTTGATAAATTGGAGCCATGAGAATGATTAAAGGATTAGAAAACAGGACTTATATTGACTGACTCAAGAAGCTCAATCTATCTAGCTTAAAGAGAAAGTTAAGGGCTGACTTGATTACAGTCTGTAAGTACCTACATCAGGAACAAATATTTGATAATGAACTCTTCAGTCTAGTAGAGAAAAGTATACCATGATCCACTGGCTGGAAGACGAAGCTAGACAAATTTAGAGTGAAAATCAGGTGCACATTTTTAACAGTGACAGTAGTTAACCATTGGAACAATTTACGATCATGGTGGCGTCTCTATCATTGGCAATTTTAAAATCAAGATTAGATGTTTTTCTAAAAGATACATTCTAGGAATTACTTGGGGGAAGTTCTATGACCTGTGTCAGAGATGATCACATTGGCTCCTTCTGGCTTTGTAATTTGTGAATTTCTGTATGATTTTATATATTTGGATAATAATAGTTACATTCTACATACACGCACTGCATAACAGAGTGACTATTCCACATACGCTGTAAATTTATCTGAAAAGCAGTACTTCCCCATAATCATATATGTAAATACAATCAGGGATAATGTTGTAGGAGAAAAATCTCTTTCCTGAGAATATTATAAACTGTACAGCAAAACTGGCTGGAAAACAGGTTTCCCAGGCCACGAGTATTTGAGATTTAAAAAAAAAAATTCCCAAGATGTTTGAAAATATTTCATAAGAAAATGAGACAGCGAGAGCGCATGCTGTCACCCTGGTTTGAGACCAATCTTTAAATCTGGCAGAGCAGGGACTTGAACCCATGTCTCCTATATACAAGCTCACTTTCTCTCTTTGACTCATTTTGACTAGCAATTTCATCCTGGACCCAAGAAATATTTCCTGACAAAAGTTTTGTCAAAATTGGGACATTCCTGCAAAAAGTTTTGGTTTTAATGAATCAGCATTTTCTGATGAAAAGCTGTTTCGTCAAAAAATTCCTGACCAGCTCTCCTCTACAAGTTCCCAGCCTCAGCAGTCCCCTTTTTATGAACACTCAGTTACCCTCTTACAACTCTTGCCTCCTTCTCCCATGTTACAAATGCAGAAGTTTCTCATACGCTGTCCTCCTCTAACATTTCCACTTGCTCAGGTGATCTCCTGATCTTCCTCACAGTCTGTCTCAACCCCTCCCCTGCCTTATACTCCTCTTTAACCTCTCACTCTCCCATGGCTCAGTCACAAATCTTAGTAGTTTATGTTATGAAACATCAGTTAATATTATACAACTGGAAATTATGGCAAACAAAACAAACAAAAAACCCTAAAAAAACCCCAAAGCAAAAATACTAGAAAAATAGGAATTAAGTGTTAATCACCTCATCAAAATACTTTACAGTAGTAATGCAGAAGGTGCTGTATGTCTTCTGATGTGTAAGGAGCAGACAGTTTAAGGTCATCCTGGCAAAATAAGACTAGCTGAGAGAAAATGGACCCTGCATAACCGGACCACACTTTTTAATGGAAGTAAATTTAATTCCTCAGAGCAGTGCTGGCTCCCACTGTCACAACCTACAATCACTGTTGTAGGCCTGCTTCCTACCTCCAATTTAGATCTACTGAAGGACATCAATGAGCTGAAGGGAACTCACTGGGGCTTGTGGGATCCCCTTGTTAACAGAGCTGCCCGCTGGGCCCTCTAAAGGAGAACCACAGCTTTCATTATTTAAAAAGAGTGTGGATGAAATCTTGGCCCAACTGAAGTCAAGGGCAAAACTCCCATTGACTTTTATGGGGCCAAGATTTCACCCTATAACTTTAGGCTTTTTCCGTGCAAAGTTTGCCTTGAAAAAGTAAACTCCAATGCAAAACATTTGCTAAGATGGAAAAGAATACACAGCTGGGCTCCACTTCTGTAACAGTCAGCTCTTAGCAAGATAAACAGTTCCAATCTTTTCAATCTCTTGCCATAAGAGTGTTTCTATGTCCCAATCATTACCATGAACCATTTGTTTGTGACCCTCGCCTTTACTTGTGCTATATCTAGTTTGAGGTGGGGTAACCAGAACTGCACATTGTATTCCAGATAAGGCACATCACTTATATAATTACTTCACAATTGGATGCACTGGGAGAGTGTAATTTAAAAGGACTGAACATGAGGCAAGGAGTCAGTTGGCATGCATAATAAATAAAAGGTACATGGAAGTTTCCTTTTCAATCACTATATAGCGCAAGACTGATTTAGAGGGAAAGTTAAACTGGAGAAACTTTAGTATAAATGCAGCAGACACATCTGTAAAGGCTTCATTGCAATAAAATAGGGTTAGAATTAATCTATTCCCATCTGTCTTTATTCTGCTAACCAACTTTCCTAGACACAGTTTTTTTTAACTACAGGGGAAAGAAACCCCTGAGAAAGGGAAGACATCTGAAGGGCTTGTCTACGTGGCGGGGTAATGCACACTGTGGGGGTGTGATTCTAAAGCACTCTAATGTGGTTTGCATAAATCAGTCCATGTAGACCTTGCTGGTGCACGCTAAAGATTCCCTAGTGCACTTTACCATAGTGCTATAGTATCAGTTAATGAAGAACACATTAGGGTGCTTTAGAAATCACACCCCCGTAGAACGTATTACTTCTGGTGTAGACAAGCCCTCAGTTTTCTTTAAGTAGTAAAAAAAAATCCTGTTAAAGTACATTAAATCCATTCATAATAGAGTTTATGCTACCAATAGGCTTATTCACAGTTGTGTGTATTATAGGGACATGTAAATAGCTTAAACTGTATGTTCAAAATATGTCATATGGGAGGCAGCTGATGACTTAGGGGATTGGTGATGACTTTAAGAAATTGATATGAGCCTTTTATACTTACATTGTCAATAGCATCCAGGCCAGTTCGGGTGTAAAATTTTGGTGGCCCTATGTGGAATGAGTTTGGTCCTGTTCTCAGTGATCGGAGTCCAGTCCAGTTCTCAATGATACATGTCCACATCACCAATCTTACCATTGCAATAAACATTAATTGGCACCTTGTTGACATCTCAGCAAACACACACACACATTTGGGATGGGCATGGAGATGAACAATATTATCATTCCTAGAAGTACTCCTCCTAGCTCAACTGTTGAGGCACGTTGGTCCGGCACTATGGAAAAACTTGCTTCGCCTCTCTAAGGCTTTCAACCATATACATTCCATAAATTCTAAATATACACAGCTATGCAAATGCACTCCTGACCTCCATGGATATAGATGTCTGTCAAGCAGTGGAGCCAACAAAGGAGAAGACTCGATTTAAGAAAGCCACGAAGGGAGTGGTGGGGATGGCCAGGAAAAAAGTGGGGTGTAGAAAAGGAATCCCAGTGTTGCCTGGATCCTCTACCCTGCACAAAGGACTTTCACTAGACATTTCAAGTGCAGTTGTAAGTGCAGCACTTAGATACTAATGTGAAGGATGGTTCAGAAAACTATGTTGTAAATAAAAGCAACACACAAATCCTTTGTTATGGAATGAAGAAGTGAATATGATCTTTTTGTCTGCATGTAAATATTTTGTGTTAGTTTTCTATTAAAATTCTGGAAAAAAAACAGTTAATGCACAATAAGTTTGACATTTCAGAGTTAAGATGTGCATCTGTTTAAATGCCAGTGCATACACTAAAATAAAACCTCAAATCATCTGAACTACAAATGCCATATGTCATTACCAACTCTATTTGACATTACAAACAGCATGCCTCAGGGAGTTGTTATGGATCTTGTCACTGCCATCATTTACCAACATTTTTTAAATTAAAAATTAAAAATGGAGGCTCTGTAGTTATTGGTTCAGAACAAACTTGTCAGAAACAGAGTTTGATGAGAACACCTTCTTTCCAAAATTACAAATGAGGATTTATCAGCAGCAAATGCTAGGATTATTATTGTTATAATGGAAGTTAAGTGTACCCTACAGAGGACTTGATTCAATAATAGTGCCATTTAGCTTCCGCAGCACAGAAGTTGGATAGAATTTTTATTGAATCTCTTCCCAAATTAGCAACTGAAACAAGAGATGGGCCTGAGCCAAAACTCAAAGTTCAAGCAGCTACTAATGCTGGGGACATCTGGACCCCAACTTTGCTTCTAGCTCATTTCTCTATGATGTGCCAAATCAAAACTGGGCCCCACTGAAGTCAATGAGAGTTTTGCGATTGACTTCAATAGGGCCATAATTTCATCCTCAGACTTGAGAAAATGTGGCTCTTTATTCATGTCTGAACTTTACAGCTTGCATGGGTGGTGGGCCAGATTTAAAAAAAAACAATATCCCAGGGTGTTTTCCAAAAAACCCACCCACACACCTACCTCTGGCTGGAGCTTTATTTCTCCATCTTTTGAAACTTGCTCAGCCACTGTGTCTCAGATTCTATCCCAAGTAAAACACAGTTGCATAAGAAATAAAAGCAAAACAAAAATGGGTTACTTGCCCATAATGTCTTGGCCTCTTCCAAGACTTTCTGTAGTGTGGTGGAAGGGTGCTGCTTATATAGTCCCCTTAAATCCCAGCATACTTTGCCACAGGCTATGACTACTGTCACTGTTACTTGGGAATGCTTGTTAGCAAACCCTACTCTCTTGCACCTCCATGAGAGACTGACTGGGAACTAACTGGATCCAGCTTTGTCCCTCACTATTAAAGGCACAGGAGCTCTAGTGCATCCGCCTCATGGAATTTAGGTTTCAGGCCCTAAAAACAGAACCAGCAGTTTTCCCAAACTGCCTCTCTGTTTCTCAGTGAACTTGCCCCACACAAGCATGGTTCCTGAAACAGCATAGTACTGGTCCAACAGTATATATTATAACTACATGCAGCTATATGAAGGCTAAACAATCTAAACTATCAAATAGGTTTGTATTGATACAACACATTTGTGCAGAATTTGAGAACCATTCGACTGTACTGGAATATAGAAATGAAAATGCCATGCAAAGGTTGCAACAGGTTTTAAACCACATCTTCAAAGGAAGGTGGCTCCGATTACATCAGCAAAGAGCCATTTATTTTCAGAGAATAAAATTAGTTACAGTTTGATCCCAAGGGAAAGATCCTGGTTAGCAACATTTAAGTAGTCAATAGAAGTAGCTCAGTAATGAATTAAGCTATCTTTGTAAACCAGGTACCAATCAGAGACAATGCATAATAAGAGAAAGGTTAGCAAGTGGTTATAAAGACAGAGAAAAGTAACTGGTTGGAATAAGGAGAATTCTTCTGAGAGAAGGTACCTTTACTCTCTGAGCATTAGCATTATCTCTTGGAAATAAATATAGTCTCAAAACCATTATAAAATAATTCTGTAAGCTCACAGACCAAGTCATAACAAAATTATTGATTCTATTGTGTTGACTGGAAATGCAGTTTTCCTGGCAAACAAATATTTAATCATCATATTGGTTTCAAAAACAAGAGGTGCTCAAGGGATCTTAAAACAGGAAAAATTCTAAACTCCGATTCTAATGGTGGTGGTAACAAAGACAGCTGAATCTACAGCAATGCCAAATACCTGATAACAATTAAGCCTTATAGTCACAAAACTGAACTCTCAATGGACACTAAGAAGTTTGCAAATATCACAGACTGCAAGAAATAAAACAAAGTTTCTAAATTCCCAAGACCTATTGAAATTAATGGCAAAACTCCCATCAATTTCAGTAGGGCCAGGATTTCATTTCCTGTCTTTAACAGCATGGGGGCTTGAAAATAATTGAGGTATTCACTTTGGAAGGACAAACAATTTATCCATAAGGAGAGCTACTGTTTATCATGTAAGAGACTTGGAATCCTCATGAGTGAAGGCAATGAGGTGCAATGGTAATTCCTTTATGTTGGATATTGGTATGTTAGGTGCTTCTAAGAAGAGTCAGAGCAGTTGGGCTAGTCTGAGATATTTCTGTTAACACAGTAACGTTTCATTAGAAAAAGAATGAAAAAAGATAAATTTGTTTGAACATATGATTAGTCAAGGTAGAGTTTTGCTATTCCTCTACCTAACCCAATGGATTATAGTATCAAGGTAAAGGAATTATCAACAGCAACCCTTATTTCCTGTGAGGGCAAGTCCAAGAAGATTTGTGTCAGGACTAATCATTTTGCTTCATTCATCATTAGGATCACGTTCCCAGTTGGTGAACTTAATTAATATTAGTCTAAATCCTGACCCTCTTGTGCTTGGACATAAGGGAAAGTTTTGTATCTTACTTGTGTGTATGGTGACTTTGCACTGGCTTGACCAACCTTATGAGGGCTGGCTCTGCAGTTGCTCCAAGGTCTGAACCCATAATGGTTCTGGAGGTGATGGAGAGTTTATGTAAATGAGATACTCACAGTTTTTCCCTTCTCTTTCTCCCACAAGTCTATCTTTAGCCTCATGAATTTGCCATGGGGAAGAAGAGGAAATTGGGTTGGGAAGAAAACATCCCCTTTGAGTCGAGATATGTGGCAGTCTCAGGAGCGTGACTCTTGACCACAGGGCTCAAAGTCTCTAATGTCACTTTGTCCCCTCTGTGGTAGAGGAACTCAGGCCAAGATGGGTCCATCTTGGCGGACAGCTGCTTTTTGGGACTATGGGCCAGCTGTACAGGCTGTGGGTTGCTCTACTCATTCCATCTCCTTTGAGGAGTCACTCCCCCACTGACATATAGGACTGAAAATGCAGTTTTCATGGCACAGTGACAGAGTGCTGCTATCAGCTTCAACTTGGGCCCTATGGAAGCCAGCACCCTGGTCAGTTAGAACACCCAGGACACTGGGTGTAATTAAGGTAGAAGGGAGCACTTACACTTGCTGGTAGCTCGACAAGCTAATGAGGTAATTAGCTCACCAGCTGGAGAACCCAGGAAGGAAAAGAGGCAGTATAAAAAGCTAAACCAGGGAGCAAGAAAGGTGATCTACATAATTGCTGCTATGTTGTAATGTGCCTGGGGCATAGATGACAATAAAGATACTTGAAGGTACTCTGGTGGACTGTGTATACTGGTTATTTCGCCCAGAGGGCTTACCAGAGTTTCCAGGAGCTGAAGGGGGAGTCTATTGACAGACACACATCTAATTTTCAATATTAAACACAAGGAATCCAAACAGCCTTCTAGCTCTTTTGGTTATATTAAAGATGAAGAAGTAAACCATCCCTCAATTGTCCCACAACAGAGCTCCACATTAAATTGGGGGCTGTCCCATAACGGGGAGACAGTCTATAATCTATGGATTTCATGCATCCTAAAAGCCATCTCAGCAGGTCTATGAAATACTTTTCTATTGATATTTTATAATGTAGTAATTTTTTGCACACCTACGCTTACCGTAGGTAGCAGCTACAGTATAAATGACAAGTGCATATACATCCTTGCAAAACTAGTCCACAAGTCCTGTCAGTCTCATTGATCAAGAAGTAAATAAATATAGAAGAGAGATGTACCAGAAAGTCTTCCTTTCTATAAGGAGAATACATGACTCTTTTCAACAGTAATTTGTCAGCTGTGTACATTTAGGACACTCAAGAGATCGGGATTCTAGTCCTGGCTCTTCCACTTACTTTTACAAGTCACTTGATTTCTCTCTGTCTCCCCATCTGTAGGATTTGGATAATTATATTGCAACCTTTCTAGGAATATTGTAGTTAGTTATTGTAAAGTGCTATATAAGTACTAAGCATATTTATAAAGTTTTATTAATGAAATATGGTTTAGATATGCCTCCAACATCAATATTGGTTGATCTGGGCACAAGTTTCCTTTTGGTGTTGGACATTTTTAAACATTATTTATTCCATTTTGCCCATATGGAGTTTTGTTTCTGTTTTGTTTTTATAAACGAGAAGACATTAACTTTAAAAAGTTCACTATTTTTATGTTACCTCATATATAATTCATAGAAGCTTTAGATAGCAGTAATTACTGGCCTAATCAGACAAATAATCAAGGAAGTGAGACTATGGACAGATGATTAGCAATAGATCGTTTCCTTGTAGATTATTGACATGATACAGACACTGGTGTGCTGAGACAACTGTCTATATTGCTGGCCAATATTGTTTCATTCCATCTGTATTAATCTGCTGTGTCTTATTTTATACATAGACTGTAAACTCCTTGGGACAAGGACCGTCTTTTTGTTGTGTGTTTATACAGTGCCTAGCACAATAGGTTGCTAGTCCATGATTGGGGCTCCTAGGCACCAAAACAAATAATAATAATAAAGATGATGGTGATGAACTGGATAATGATTTTCCTCTCTGATGTTCAAAAACCATTTTCAATACAAATATTAGTGGTTTGGTCTATTATTCATAAATTACCCTCTAAAGGTACATGGAATTTGACCATCAGCAAAGCCTGTGCAACATAAGAACATAACATAAGAATAGCCATACTGGGTCAGATCAAACGTCCATTTAGCCAAGTATCTTATTTTCTGACAGTGGCCAATGCCAGGTGCCCAAGAGGGAATGAACAGAACAGATAATCATCAAGTGATCCATCCCCTATTGCCCATTCCCAGCTTCTGGCAAACAGAATCCCTGTCCAATCTGGTGAATAGCCATTGATTGACCTATCCTCCATGAACTTATCTAGTTCTTTTTTGAACCCTGTTATAGTCTTGGCCTTCACAACATCCTCTGACAACAGGTTGACTGTGCATTGTGTGAAAAAATACTTCCTTTTGTTTGTTTTAAATCTGCTGCCTATTGATTTCATTTTTATTTAATGTAATTTGTAGATACTTTGTTTTTTAAAAGACTACATGAAAATAAAGTTGTTTAGATTGCAGAATCGAGTACTTGGAAGTTAGCAAATGCCATATTTATGGTTGCCATCACAACCTTCATTTTGCCTGTTTGTGCATTATGCTACAGTCTTTAGTTTCATGATCACATACCATTTTTCCACAGGACTCCTGCCTCATGCAGCGTTGCACTTCCGAACATTTTAGTGCTTGACTTTGCAACCTAAATAACTTTATTATAATGTAGTTTTGTATGTGCCGTTTTAAATAAAAAACGCAAGGCTGAAAAATATTGGGCTTTTTTGGAAATCAGCAGCACATGACTTTTCACGGTGTGTTATATCTTCATACCCAAAGAGCAAAACAGGTACTTTCATTGTAAAAGCAGCAAAGAGTCCTGTGGCACCTTATAGACTAACAGACGTACGTATATCTGTTAGTCTATAAGGTGCCACAGGACTCTTTGCTGCTTTTACAGATCCAGACTAACATGGCTACCCCTCTGATACTTTCATTGTAAAGGAAGACTTTATTTAAACTTAAGAATCAAAACAAGAACAAAAACACAAAACACAGAAAAAGAACAAATACAATTAAAGTGTCCATAAGAAAGCACAGTGTATGTTTAAAGCTGCAAATCTGAGCATAACATAACCACTGTATTTGCAGGCTTGAGCATGTTCTTAATAACTTAGAAAGTATAGTATAATGAAAATAAAAGCATGACTGTTTCAAGCTGCACCAAACTTCTGCAAGACATTTGAGTGCTTTGAGATCTACTGATGAATGGTGATTTATAACAGCTAGATATTACTATTATTGTTATGTTATTATTGCACAGCTCTACTAGTGTAGGAATTTTCTGCAGTGCTGCACCATTACAACCCTAGTTTGTCATAGAAACAAATGATAATAGCTTTGCAATTAATTAACATCCTGATATAACTATTAGCAATCAAAATAAATCTAAGAAAAGAGCTTGAGCATTTTCTGTGGCCTATGGGTAATGAACAGATTTCTGAAAAATACTGCAGAATATCATTTGATTTTACTTTACTACATTAAAGATTTTCCATTTTGTTAGCAGGAACACTTCTTCCTTTACCAAGTACCTGGTATAATAAGAGGAGAGAGAGGAAGAGTGAAGGATGAATCAATAGCAAGATAGCAGATATATAAGGCACATGTCTGTTCTAAAAATTCAGTTAGGAAAAAAATGTGTGAATATGGGCACTGGTCCATACCATATGCAGCAGAGAGAGAGAGAGAGATTGGAAGGAGGTCAGAAACAGGTGCCCCACTGAGGGGCACTCCAACTGATATCTCAGGAGGCAAGCTAGCAGATTGTCTATATGGCAAATACAACCTACTATTGATAAAGCACATGAAAAGGTTGCAAAATACAGAAAAAAACATGCTGTGGTCTGCCCAGACTTGTGCTGGACTTGAAATCTTTTAACATGTAGAGGTCAGACCAAGAGTTATGAAGACTAAGGCAATATAGAGTTGGCAAATTCCTAATCCCAGCACAACCTTCTATTACACTGAGGTGTTCCTAGAACTGTACAAAACTCTCCAAGCTGCAGTGCTTGAGGGCTGAAGAGTGTCCGATGTGATTTTTCACTCACTGAGCATCTTCGTCCACTCTATCTGCACATTTTAATAAATCCCCGAGTGTTCAATATAAACCCCTGCAGTGTTTCTATTACAGAAGAGACCTGGAGAAATCACAGGGCTATTTTAGCTCTTGCTCCTTCTCCAACCAATGGTACAAAATGTATTTTGCCAGTTAGACAGGCAGAACCACAGGGTATCAACACATAAATGAGACAATGGTGTTTGGAGGAAGGATTTAAATTTATTAGGAACTGGGGAACCTTTTGGGAAAGGTGAAGCCTATACAGCAAGAATGTACTCCACTTAAACCAAAACATAACCAGATTGCTAGCATGTAAAATTAAAAAAAAAGTTGTAGAGAAGTTTTTAAACTAAAGGCGGGAGGGGGGTGCGTATATGGAGATATGGAGGAGCACAAGTTTCGGACAGATACATCCCTTGCGGGAGGATTTATTAAAAGGGGATACTCGATAGTCTCGGAAAGAGGAGAGGACAGAGGCTGGTAAAGTACAAGCAGGAACTGAAGAGAAATAGTCAAATGAAAAAAAAAGAGTCCCATTCAATTACATCACATGAAGGCAAACAACTAAATATTGACAAATTTTATAAGTGCTTGTATACAAATGCAAGAAGTCTAAATATTAAGATGGGTGAACTTGAGTGCCTGATATTAAAAGAGGATATTGATATAATAGGCATCACAGAAACTTGGTGGAATGATGATAACCAATGGGACATGATAATACCATGGTATGAAATATATGGGAATGACAGAGTAGGTCATGCTGGTGGGGGAGTGGCACCACATCTGAAAGAAAGCATAGAATCAAATATAATAAAAATCTCAAGTGAATCAAACTGTACCACAGAATCTCTATGGATAGAAATTCCATTCTTGAATAGTAAGAACATAGCCAGGGCTGGCTCCAGGCACCAGCATTCCAGATTGGGGCAGCAATCTGCAAGGGGCGGCAGTCCCTGTGTTTTTGCCCCCAAGCAGCACGCCGAATTGCCTCCGTGGACAGTCCGTGTGCCGCAGCAATTAGGCAGCAGCTTCTATGTTCAGCTGTCCACGGTGGTGCAGTTTCTGTCTTCCGGCTGAAGACAGAAGCTGCCGCCGAATTGCCGCTGCTGCGGAAACGCGCATGCCACCCTAATGGCACATGGACTGCCCCCGCCGTCCATGGCGGCAATTTGGCACGCTGCTTGGGGCGGCGAAAACAGTAGAGCCAGCCCTGAACATAGCAGTAGGAATTGACTACCTGACCAGGATGGTAACTGTGATTGTGAAATGCTCAGGGAGATTAGAGAGGCTACAAAGGCAGAAAATCCAACAATAATGGGGGAATTCAACTAGCCCCATATTGACTGGGAGCATGTCACCTCAGGATGGGATGCAGAGATAAAATTTCTAGACACCATTAATGACTGCTTCTTAGAGCAGCTACTCCTGGAACCCACAAGGGGAGAGCCAATTCATGATTTAGTCCTAAGCGGTGCACAGGATCTGGTCTAAGAGGTGAATACAGCTGAAACACTTAGTAATAGTGACCATAAAATAATTAAATTGTATATCCTATGGGGGGGAAATAACAAAGAAACCCACCAAAGTAACATTTAACTTCAAAAAAGGGAACTATACAAAAAAGAGAAGGCTAATGAAATAGAAGTTAAAAGGTACGGTCACAAGGGTGAAATGCCTGCAAGCTGTTTTTAAAAACACCATAATAGAGGCTCCAACTAGATGTGTACCACAAATAAAAAAAAAACAGTAACAGGACACACACACACACACACACAAAAATGCCATCATGACTAAACAGAGTAAAAGAGGTGGTTAGAGGCAAAGACATTTTTTAAAAACTGGAAATCAGATCTTACTGAGGAAAACAGAAAGTAACACACACTTGAAAGTCAAGTGTAAAAGTCAAGTGTAAAATTACACAGGCCAAAAAAAAAAAAAAAAAGAATCTGAAGAGCAACTGGCAAAATATACAAAAACTAACAAGAAAAACCTTTTTAAGTACATCAGAAGCAGGAGGCCTGTCAAATGATCGCTGTGGCCACTGGATGATCGAGAGACTAAAAGAGCATTTAAGGAAGACAAGGCCATTGCAGAGAAGCTAAATTAATTCTTTACATTGGTCTTCACTGCAGAGGATGAGAGAGAAATTCCCACACCTGAGCCATTCTTTTTAGGTAACAAATCTGAGGAACTGTTCCAGATATAGGTGTCAATAGAGGACATGTAGGAACAAATTTATAAATTAAACAGGTAAGTTATCAAGACCAGATGGTATTTACTCAAGAGTTCTGAAGGAACTGAAATATTAAATTGCAGAACTACTAATTGTGGTATGTAACCGTTTGCTTATGTCAGCCTCTCTACCAGATGACTGAAGAATAGCTAATGTAATACTGATTTTTTAAAAAAGGCTCCAGCAGAGGCAATCCTGGCAATTGCAGGCCAGTAAGCCTCACTCACATCAGTACCAGGCAAATAGGTTGAAAGTATAGTAAAGAACAGGATTGTCAGACATATAGATGAATAAGATATATTGGGGAAAAGTCAACACAGCTTTTGTAAAGGGAAATCATCACTCACAAACCTATTAGAATTTTTTAAGGAAGTCAACAAGCATGTGGACAAGGGTGTTCTAGTCAATATTGTGTACTTGGACTTTCAGAAACCCTTTGACAAAGTCCCACACCAAAGGATCTTAAGCAAAGTAAGGAGTCATGGGATAAGACAGAAGGTCCTCTCAAAGATCAATAACTGGTTAAAAGACTGGAAATCGGGTAGGAATAAATGGTCAGTTTTCACAGTGGAGACAGGTAAATTGTGAGGGTCCTGCAAATATCTGTGCTGGGACAAGTGCTATTCAACATATTAATAAGTGAGCTGGAAAAATGGCTCAATGGTGAGATTTCAAAGTTTGCAGATGATACAAAATTACTCAAGATAGTTTAGTCCAAAACTGACTGTGAAGAATCACAAAGAGATTTCACACAACTGAGTAACTGGGAACCAAAATGGCAGGTGAAAGCTGATGAAAGATTTTGGAATAATTGAGGATACTTCTCTGAAAACATCTGCTAAATGTGCAATGGCAGTCAAAAAAAAGCTAACAGAATGTTAGGAACCATTAGGAAAGGGATAGACAGGAAATGTCATAATGTCACTATATAAATCCATGGTACTCCTACACCTTGAAGAATGCATGCAGTTCTGGTTCCCCCATCACAAAAAAGATATATTAGAATTGGAAAAAGCATAGAGAAGAACAACAAAAAGTGATTAGGGGTATGGAACATTTTCCATATGTGGAGAAATTAAAAAGAAATACTGGGACTCTTTAGCTGGAAAAGAGACAACTGAGGGGATATTGGATAGAGGTCTGTAACATCATGAATGGTGTGTGGAGGAAGTCAATAGGAAAGCGTTATTTACACCTTCACATTACACACAAGAACCTGGGGTTACCCAATTAAATTAATGGGCAGCAGGTTTAAAACAAATATACTTCCTTCTTCGTCCACACAATGTACAGTGAGAACCTGTGGAAATCATTTCCAGGGGATGTTGTGAAGGCCAAAAGTATAACTGGGTTCAAAAAAGAATTAGATAAGTTCATGGAGGATAGGTCCATCAATGGCTATTAGCAAAGATGGCCAGGGATGCAGCCCCATGCTCTGGGTGTTCCTAAACCTCTGAAGGTGGGCCTGGATGACAGCAGATGGATCACTTGATAAATTGCCCTGTTCTGTTCACTCCTTCTGAGGTATCTTGCACAAACCATTGTCGGAAGTCAGGATACTGGGCTAGAAGGACCATTGGTCTGACCCAGTATGGCCATTCTTATGTTCTTAATTCTTCACTCCAGTTTGCACTGAGGATCTCTATTACCTGTGCAGATAAGGTATTCCCACTGATGTCAACAGTGATTGCTTTGCGGAATGAACAGACAAATATGCAAGTCATCTGCAATGCACATCACACATGATTTTTAATTGTGATGCATATCACCAAAGACAGGGACTACATCCAGGTACCATGATTTCTTCTGCAAAAAATGTTAGCAACTACATAAAAAGGCTGAACACTTTTCTTTAAGTTCTTTACAGCTCAGCCCTTCTGCATTGGCAGTACTGACCTTTCTACTCTCAACCTAAGCTTGAATGATTCATTGAGCTCTGGAAAGTGAATTATCAAGTTTGAAATTTTACAGACTGTATCTATAGATCACACTATATCTCACTAAAACTCTATTTTTTCTTTTACATTTCCCCCAAATAAAATAGCTTTGATTAACATTATGTATATATGTCCTCCCTACACAGAGCAGAGCACAGATGCCCTGAATCTGTTAAAAATGCATAGGGCTAGCTCAAATAAAATTTAAAAGGAAAAATATCCAAGGTGGCTTCACTTGTCTTCATTTCTTCCAAGTCCTATTTTTACTTATCTTGCATGCTTTTACTCCCTGCTGGACTATTGGAGTGCTAACATTTCAGTATCTGAATTGTCTGCCCAGATGAGAGCAATGCAGTAAAGTGCATTAAAATTTGCTTAAGAAACTGGTGGTGCAGCTTCAACAGTTGTCATCCAAAGTATGATCATATTAAACATAGACTCAGCCTGGGGTCAAAAAGGCCAACATGGTCCAAGTTTTGCCTACAGTAGTTTTAACCCTTGGACAAAAGGCCCTTTTCACAACTAGGAAGAAACATTTTTTAGCTGTGAAAACTGCTTTTCATTAGCACAAAGCCCTATAATTTTTCAGACTTAAGAGGGAACAGCAAAAAGTAGAATGCTTGCTCATTTTACTTTTGGGATAACCACTTTTATATAATACTACATGTGAAGAAAAACATTTAGTGTAATGTATGCAAGAGAGCTGGTCCAAAACTGGAAATTTCCATCCCATAGGAAATGCCGACATTTCAACATGTGTTTTCATCTTGAATTGGGATGAAAAGTCGAAACATCTATATCTATATATATTTTGCATAATGGAAAGCGCCACAATTTTTTGATTTGGAAATGTTGTAACAATTCAGCTTGGTTTAACACGGAACTCTGTCCATTTGAACCACTGTGGTACCTCATGGGAGCTGTAATTCAGATGTTTCGTGTCTGTTCTCCTCTAAGGGCTGGGCTCCCTGGGTGGACTAGATCTCAGAGGATGTAGCTCAATCATGGAACTCCCATGTTTCATTGCAGTGGTTCAACCAGAGAGGAGACCATGATGCATAATGGGAGATATAGTCCAGCCAGATGGCCCATACAGGAGGAAAAGGAGAATAAGAGCATGAGACACTTGAACTTTAACTCTCATGATGGACCAGGGCAGTTCAAACTTTTACAGCTTAATACTGAACTCACCCAAAATTAAATGTTTCTACTGGGTTCAACAAATGGAAATATTTTGATTCAGGACAACCCTACCCACAATGAAATATTTCATTTCAATTTTCCCAATGGAGATTCAAAAAATTTCAGCAAAATCAAAATTTTCCCACAGAAACTGAATTATCTGTCAAAAAAATCTGATGGAAAATTCCTGACCGTTTTTCATTTGCAGCAGTACTTTGAGAATGATGATGATTTTTAAAAATATTTTATGAGTAGGATATGTCAGATACAAGGAAAGCAGAAACTTGGATCCAAACTTTCAAGTGGGTCTCAACATGGCCTACATTAGAGAACATGGAGCTGGAAATTTCCACCACTTGCATCTGAAGAAGTGGGTATTCACCCACGAAAGCTCATGCTGCAGAACGTCTGTTAGTCTATAAGGTGCCACAGGATTCTTTGTTGCTTTTACAGATCCAGACTAACACGGCTACCCCTCTGATACATGGAGCTTTGTGCATTCAGAACTCACCTATATACTAGTAGCTGCACACACTGGTGAGTGGATCTGCATATGTAAAATCCATTTGTTCTATTAAGATTTTTGTGTGTGAATTCTAGCAGCGTGGCACAGAAGTGATAGATTCTGTAAAAATAGAGGATGGATTTTGATGAAAGAATCAGAGGAACTTCCTCTCCCTTGTAGTCCTTACTAAAAAAAGTGTAGTCCAGTCAACTTCAATGGGATTATTCAGATGAGCCAGTATTTCTCAACCTGAGTAAGCACTTCTCAACCTGAGTAAGTGTGGCAGAATCAAGCCCTATGTTTTTAGATAGATATTTGGAAGAAATATCAACAGAAATTAATTTTCTCAATTTTTTCATGTTTTTGTTAGAACTTTTCTTTGCAAAAATGATTTGATAATCCAGATCTGACATCTGACAACATTTCAAAACAACTGACTGAGCAGAAAAAAATAAAAGATTACCTACCATGGTACTGATTTCAATGACTGAAAGATTGGAAATGGAGGGTGGATTTTTCCTGAATTAACGATGTATTTCCAGTCAGTGCATTAGGTGCACAATATGCAATATAGTGAAATATTAACTATAAATTCAACAGGGTTGGAGATGCAGTTCCGATGATGATTACCCAAACTTCCTTTGTTTAATAACTGTGCTGGAAAATTCTCCAGGATAGATGTTTTCATGAAATTTCCAGCACTTCTTGTTCCAATCGTCTCAGAAATGTCTCAAAAATAGCCTTTATCATGTATTATGATACTTTCTTTTCTTCTGCCCAAAATGTTTGAAACCCACTAAATAAAATTTAAAAATATGGAGGCGATGGGTGTTGCCAAAGGCTTACAAAGCTTAAGAATGATTTGTGATTGGTTACGTTTTGAAATGATTGTCTTTTATTCTAACCATTTAAGTACCACCAACTATTCACATACCATTATACGGGGGTTAATCAACTTGCTGTAAATCTGAAGAAGATAATCTGAACTGGTTGGTTAAATCTGTAAGCAACTGGAGTCTCAAAAATTCCACAAGAATTGGAAATGGCAATTGTTTCTTTCATACATTAATTGGGAAAAGAATTTGCAGTCAGATGAACTCACCCTTTTCTTTTCCTAGGAATCAGAAATAGACAAGCAAGCAGATGTATGTACATCCCACACAACAAAGGAACTTTATTGGGATCACCTCAAGTCACTAGAGCCTTGATACATTTCCTTCAACTGAAGAAGCCACTGCTCAAGTGAGATATAATTATATCTTTTATTCTTCTTCTTAAAGAATTAGAAAGGACTGCAACTTCAAAGTAACAGGTATTATTGTCACTGGTAAGATAATGGTGAATTTAAAATTAAATACAATGAACGCACTGGAGCAGAGATTTAAATGAAGAATTCAGAGGCAGAGATCAGACTGAGCTAGAGTTCTGACAATGGCTAGTGAATGGCATACTGTATATTTAGTCTAAATTGGCGTGTGTGTGTGCATGAGGGGGTCAAGTCAGCTCTAATTGTGGCTTGTTTAACGAGAGAATTTAAAGAGCTGACCTCTTCCAGTGAGGAAGCTTTTCAAGATATCCCACTTTCAAATGGCTGAAGGACTCCTTCAGTAACTTTGTTTTAGCTTGATCATGCTTCTCCCCTTTTTAGAAATCATTCAGTCCATAACCACACCGCTCTGAAGATAAGTTTACAGATGTTGCCATAAAACTATAGCTACACCATGATTTAAACTGAGTTGGCCAAATTCTGCACTGACTCACACCCTGCCCAAACCCAGTGGGTCCCACAGCCTAAGATTTGGCCCCAAATCTTAACTAGAATACACAGTTATGGGTGGAGAGTCTTGAGCATTCAGAGTTGCTCTTGTTGGCACAGGAGAGAACTCATTTAATTCTATAAATATGATCAAAAATATGTCGAGACTTAAGAGAAAAAAATATATTAAAAAACCTGAAGCTGCAAAACTAGAAGAATGACTGACCCACATGTGTGACACTTCATCAACATCAGGCTTAGTTTGATGTGTGTTTCTATGACCAAACAAATCAAAGGCAAGATTGTCACTTACACTTATGTGGTCAGACAGGACAGCATGGGGCGTAAAACCCCTCACAATGCCCTGTGTGGTCTGCCTGGATTGTGACAGGGCACAGGGTTAGGGAGAGCAAGCTCCCCATAGCTGCTATTCCCGCTCGGAGTAAAATGATCGTGATAGGGCAGGGAGTGAGTGGAGCCTTGGCTTTGCCTCCCCATCATGTCTGCCAGTGCGATGAAGGCAGTAAGTTGCAGTCTTTTCAGGGTAGCAGTAATTTACTTCCTCATGGGAGCAAGGATGGGGATCAGGATAGGACTGTGACTCAATCACAATTTCTTCCTAGGGCTTCTCCTAGGACGACGTAGCTATGCATGGCCTCATACTCAGGGTAAGAGTTGGTCATAATCTAGCCTAAGCATTATCATATATATATATGATAATGCTTAGGCTAGATAATGCTTAGGCTATATATATATATATATATATATATATATATATATATACACACACACACACACACACACACACTCACACTCACACATACATACACTTACTTCATAAATTGGATACTTACTACAACTAAATTAAAACTAAATTTTTGTATAAGCCCTGATCCTGCAATTAGATCTGTGCGGGCAGATCCCATGTCTATGGGACTTGGGCGGAAGGGTCTGTCTGTACAGGATCAGAGTCTAAGTGCAGTTTTGTCAGCTATCTCAATTTTATCACAAGTCTTGTAACAGTTGGTATTTTTCTTAAAGCCCTAGTACCTGGAGTCCTATGATTCTATGAGAGCTTCAGTATTTTCTTTCTTTCTTTCTTTCTTTCTTTCTTAAAAAGTAAGCTTTTAGCCCTCATAGTTGTTAAGAAAAGCTTGAAAACATGAAGTTTAAAGGATTAACCCCCTCCCCCCTCCAAGAACTGTATTTTAAAAATCTCATGATGGGGGACTGGCTCGTGCTTTTCAACTGCTTGGAGTTGGCGATACTGCTAATGTCACTTACAGAAAATAATTTTAATAAGTAATCAACAGCAGGATCTGGGCCTAAGTCTGTACAGAAACACAGCTGGAATAATCAGCATGAATAATAATTAATAGTTATTCATTAGGGCACTACGTAAGGATGAGCATAGGCGCCAACAAATCCTGAAATCTAATCTGAGCTCTGGTACACGCTCCCCACTGTGGTCTCTAGCAAGCCATTTAACTTCTCTGCTTCAGTTCTGTTACATACATTGGGAAGTACGTTATTTACTTCATTATGCAATGTTGTGAGGATTAATTAAGATTTGTACAGCACAGTGAAGAAACGTTAAGTATTAATTGTTATCATCCCAGCTTCCACATTTACTTTGGTCATGTACAGTGAGTAACAGTACTGCTCTTTTTCTAACTTGGCTTTTATCATACCACTGAGCCTACTGTGTCATATCTCAGATTACTAGGAGATTTTAATTAATAAGCTAAAACTCATCATAAAAGTGAAAAACAGGCAGCTTTGAATATCTTTTGCAAACATCTAAAAAATAGCCTTTCCTCCAAAAGAAGTGTAACTTGAGTTTAACCTAGATAGGTGTGCAAGTGACTCAAGGATATCTTTAAAACACATCCCCAGAGCTTCTGACAAGATTGCTGGTAACCGCAAAAGAAATAATGAAAAGAATGATGAATGCCTCAAGTTTCTTTGCATCAGCCTGGGAAAACCTTCCAAGCATTAAAAACTATCTAAGCCACTAAACTCTGGATATGATATTTGATAATTATCATGATGAATATTCCAGCTCCACAGCTGACTTCAGAGATACTGACAGAATTTAGACAGAATTTATGCAAAGAACAAGTTCAGCACAGAGAGTTTTATACTGCAACCTTGTAACATAAACGCAAGTAGAATGGTCCAAAAGCTTGCAGAGCTTTACTGTTATGGAGTCAAACATAATGGTCACAAAAGTAACAAAAACTACTTACCAAGTATAAATCAGAAAAGAGAATAAAGATAATTTGTTGAAAGAAACATGAATAATTAAATAAGTTTAAATGAAAGAGGTTTTTTTAATCCTTTCCAAAGGAGGCAAATTTGACATTTTTTCCATTTAAATATAGGTGTTCTAAGTTGGTGCTGATAATAAATCCTCCATGACTACAGTATTGTAAGTGTTACTGTAGGTGAACTAATAAAAAGTTGTTGCTGAAGTTATGGCTGACAGGAGGGAGAACTGCTCAAGACTGTTACATAAATTATACTTGACAGCTTTGACTATCTAAGAGAAGCAGCATCCTGACTCTTGGCTGCCTACTAATCTGCTCACTGTATATTCATGGTAGTCCAGTTTCAACAGATCATACAGTTCTCATAGGGTGAATGCATTTAGCAACAGGAAACATTTTCAGTACTGTCTGTTTCTTGTGCAGCCAGATCTAAAAGGCACTTCTCATAGCTGGTAAGAACATGAAGGGGGCTAACTCAGCATGGACTAATTCAAAACAGGCAATAAAGGCTCTGTGCTTTATTCTAATCTCAGTTAAACCTGTGGAAATGAGAAGCATAGAATCATAGAATCTCAGGGTTGGAAGGGACCTCAGGAGGTCATCTAGTCCAACCCCCTGCTCAAAGCAGGATCAAACCCAACTAAATCATCCCAGCCAGGGCTTTGTCAAGCCTGACCTTAAAAACCTCTAAGGAAGGAGATTCCACCACCTCGCTAGGTAACCCATTCCAGTGCTTCACCACCCGACTAGTGAAAAAGTTTTTCCTAATGTCCAACCTAAACCTCCCCCTCTGCAACTTGAGACCATTACTCCTTGTTCTGTCATCTTCTACCACTGAGAACAGTCTAGATCCATCCTCTTTGGAACCCCCTTTCAGGTAGTTGAAAGCAGCTATCAAATCCCCCCTCATTCTTCTCTTCTGCAGACTAAACAATCCCAGTTCCCTCAGCCTCTCCTCATAAGTCATGTGCTCCAGCCCCCTAATCATTTTTGTTGCCCTCCGCTGGACTCTCTCCAATTTATCCACATCCTTCTTGTAGTATGGGGCCCAAAACTGGACACAGTACTCCAAATGAGGCCTCATCAGTGCTGAATAGAGGGGAATGATCACATCCCTCGATCTGCTGGAAATGCCCCTACTTATACAACCCAAAATGCCATTAGCCTTCTTGGCAACAAGGGCACACTGTTGACTCATATTAAGCTTTTCGTCCACTGTAACCCCTAGGTCCCTTTCTGCAGAACTGCTGCCCAGCCATTCGGTCCCTAGTCTATAGCAGTGCAATGCCAGTGAAGTCAGTGGAATCACACTGGTGTAAGTGAGATCTGAATCAGAGCCTCTATTCTGTGCCAGCTAACTGAAAACTTATTGCAGAAAATCATGCCATGTCTCACGGAGATGGCTGCCTCACCAAAGGGACTGAATGATGGAAACAATACAAAAGGAAAATGCAAGGAATTTAAGTAGTAAGGAATGAAAAGAGGAAAAAGGAACATAACACTATCTCAAGTGCTGATTGGACTGTAAATGATCAGCCCAGTAGCTACGCTTTATCAGAGGATAAAGTCAAACTGCACAATGACTAAAGAACAACTGCTTTCTTGACTGGTGAAGGCGGCAAGACTTGCTCAGGTGAGGGTCTCAAGTCCTAGACAAGAAGGGTCAGGTTGTATCACCTTCTCATATCCCATATTGAATGCGATCCTGGAGGGATCTGTCCTGGTCCAGTTCTATTTAGTATCTACATAAACAATTTGAATAATGGCACAGAGAGTGCACTTATAAAGTTTGAAGATAACATCAAGCTGGGAGGGATAGCAAGGGTTTTGGAGAATAGGATTAGAATTCAAAATGATTGTGACAAACTGGAGAAATGGTCTGAAATGAATAGGATGAAATTCAATAAGGACAATTTCAAAGTACTACACTCAGGAAGGAATAATCAGTTACACAAATACAAAATGGGAAATGACTGCCTAGGAAGGAGTACTGCAGAAAAGGATCTGGGGGTTAAAGTGGATCATAAATGAAGTGGATCAACAATACAATGCTGTTGCAAAAAAGCGAACATCATTCTGGGATATATTAGCAGGAGTGTTTTAAGCAATACACTAAAAGTAATTCTTCACTTTACTCAGCACTGATAAGGCCTCAACTAGAGTACTGGGCACCAGACTTTGGGAAGATGTGGACAAACTGGAGAAAGTCAAGAGAAGAGAAACATCATGATTAAAGGTCTAGAAAACTTGACCTACATAGAAAGATTGAAAAAATTGAGTTTGTTTAGTCTGGAGAAGAGAAGACTGCGGTGGGACATGATAACAGTCTTCAAGTATGTAAAAGGTTGTTATAAAGAGGGAGGTGATATATTGTTCTCCTTAACCACTGAGGACAGGACAAGCAGTAACGGGCTGAAATTGCAGCAAGGGAAATTTAAGTTAGACATTAGGAAAAATCTTCCTAACTGTAACGGTAGTTAAGAACAGGAACAAGTTACCTCAAGAGTTTGTGGAATCTCCATCAACCGTATCTGCTCTAACCCCGCAGACAGAGACCAACACTTAGAAAATCTCCACCAAGCATTCTCAAGACTACAGTACCCACATGAGGAAATAAGGAAACAGATCAACAGAGCCAGATGTGTACCCAGAAGCTCCTACAAGAAGAAAAGAGAGAAGATGGCCATCACATACAGTCCCCAGCTCAAACCCTCCACCCGCATCATCAGGGATCTACAACCCATCTGGACAATGATCCCACACTTTTCACAGGGGGGGGGGGGCAGGCAGTCTCGCCCACAGACACAACCCCAACCTGAAGCATATTCTCTCACCAGCAACTGCACACACCACATAGTAACTCTAGCTCAGGAACCAAACCAACAAAAAAAACTCTGCTCATGCCCCACACATATCTCCACACCAGCACCCACCATCACATCACACCAACCAGACACACACACCACCACCCATTCACCTCACCGCACACCCACCAATGTATATATGCCATCATGCATGCCAGCCCCTCTGCTATGTACATCTGGAACAACTGGACAGAAAAAAAAAGGAAAAAAAAAAAAATGAAATCAGACATTAATCATAATAATAAAAAATAAAAACAGTAAAAACTCACTTCCAACAACCTCAACCATTTGCAGACAAGGTGGCCATCACAAAAAAAAAAAAAAAAAAAGAACAGAAGAGAAACTGCTGAGAGAGATTGCCAATTTTATTTTTTTTTTTCAGTTTACAGTTAAACAAAGACTGAAGAAACACTGCATAATCACAGAACAGTTCTCCTCTCCTCTTTTTCTCCTCCTCTCACTCACAGCTGCCTCAGCCTGATCCCTCCTCCCTGATCCCTCTCTATCTCTTCTTCTCTTCTTGCTGGCTTGCTTCTTGCCCTTATATATAAACTGCTGGCCCTGGAAATTTCCACTATTCACATTCACTCAGCTTCTCATGCTGCAAAACATGCAAAAACAAGGTTGTTCAGGATTCTTTGCTGCTCCATCACTTGAGGTTTTTAAGAACAGGTCAGAAACATCTGTCAAGGATGGTCTAGATCAGGGCCAGCTTTAGGCCTATTCCCCTGAATTGGGCCCCGTGCTTAAGAGGGCCCCACGCCCTAAAGGAGAGCGCCTAACTTTTTTATTTTTACTCACCAGGTGGTGGTCCGGGTCTTTGGCGGCAGGTTCTTCACTCGCTTCGGGTCTTCGGCGGCATTTCGGCAGCAGGTCCTTCAGTGCCACGGAAGACCTGGAGCGAGTGAAGGACCTGCCACCGAAGTGCCGCTGAAGACCCGGACCACCGCCAGGTATTCGAATCAGGCCTCGCACTTAATAAAGCCGGCCCTGGTCTAGATTAAGAGTGCCCATCCTATGATCCGTAGGCCATACATGGCCCATCAGAGCATTTCATAAGGTCCACAGCCTGCTTCAACACAATATACTAACAGCTGATTCGTTAGCATTTTGTCATGTTTACATCATTGAGTTTACAAAACTGTGTAAATAGACAAGACTGTACATAGAAACAACCTATTTAAATACATACAAAACAAGTTGAACTTAAAATATAAATCAACACAGAGGACTTTAAATCTTATTAAAATATATGGAATCCATTTGGCCCACACAAGGTTGCACTTAGGTTTATGTGGTCTTCCTGTGTAATAAGGTTGGGCACCACTGGTCTAGAATAATACTTAGTCCTGCTTCAGTGCAGGGGACTGGACTAGATGACCTATCATGAGTCCTAAATTTCTATGATTTCTACAATTTCTATGTCAGTCGGTAAAAACTTCATTAATACTAGAGCTGAATAAGTAATCTTAGGGCCAGACTGTGCCTATCTTACTCACATTGGTAGATAGTTACTCACACTGAAGACAACAGAGGTCAGTCTACTCCTATAACTGCTCCCCCGTCTGCAGACAGGAACCACAGCATACCCCTTAATGAAAAATCACCTCCTTTTCTTCTCATAACCGAATGGCAAAATTCTTGAATTTATTATTTTAAATTCTTTGCAATGGGAACTTTGCCTGAATAAGGACAAAGAATTGAGGAAGAACTTCATGATTTGGCTTAATAAGAAGACAGCACACACACTTTTCTTTGTTGTGTATTTTCATTGGAAGCACTTTATCATTCCCCTCTCCCTAATCCAAATGGTTTGTTTAAATTAGCCAAAGAAACAGATATATGGGCCCCATGCATGTCCCATTGAAGTCAATGGTATGGGATCAGGGTTATGATGTATATCTGTTAGCACAACTAGGTCCCAAGTAATAGTTACAATATTACAGCCTAAAAATTTTAGAGCATTATCAAAACCGCAGTCTTTATTTCGTGTTGAAAGCTTTCTGAGGAAAAACTAAACATGGTAAGGAAGTTGATAAAAGAAACATGATCTGATAAACAAGTCTATGTATAAAAACAAAGAATCACTAATTTTTGTCCCTCCTCCCGCTCCATCTTTTTCTTTCAGCTGCTAGATGCACTGTAGTGGCAATACCATGAATCCAGAGGGGCTTTTCAGCTACAAGGCACTTGCTACCACAGCTAATTGGAGAAGAAAAAACCTGCTTCTAGGGAGGAGACATGTTCTTTTGTAACCAGACAGCAGAATAAAGACACACATACTGTACATCTTTCTCAAAATACTGGCTTAGGGCCTGATCCAAAGCCCACAGAAAGACTTTCATTGCCTTCAGTGGGCTTTGGATCACAGCCATCTTTAAGAACTGAGTGTCTAGTTGTGGTTTTAACTGTACTGAATAAAAAGGTAATGGTAAAATGCGACTGGCAGATTAGGTACAAAAACTAAGGGCCAGGTTCTGTCACCCTCACCTGCATTAAGCAGTACCTTACTTGGCAAGTAGTCCTATTGAAATCAGTGGAACTCTTAATGGAGTAAGGTATTAGTTAATATGAGCAAGTGTCAGAATTGGGCTCTAAATAAATGTGGACTCTCATCCTTTATAAAACAGGAGGAAAAGCTCCTCATTATTAATGACCTGCTCTTGCGACTCGTACTTATGCTAAGTTGTATCCTACTTAGATAGTGTTCTCATTGATTGTATTTAATCCCAGCATGTTCTGAGGTAAAATATGATGCAGATGTATAAATTAACAGGACAAACTCTGCTTCACTAGTGAGTCCTGTTTACCATGGACCCAACTTTACCATGCTTATAATAATTACCCGAGACATTGAGGAGTCAGTGGGACGGCCACTGGCTATCAATCCTGACTCATTTGCTGTGCTGCCCTGACTACAGGCCAGAGTCATAGATTATTCAGTGCTCTGCTAATTCCCTGACTGTGGGTGACGTCCACTGATGTAGGGAGGCAGGGCAGCTTCCCACTGAGCCAGAGGGAGAGGACCACCGCTAATGCACTACATTGCCACAGTAGCACTAATCAGATTTCACACGGAGCTCAAAATCTAGCATCCTGTCTTACCAGCAAATAACTTGCATATGAAAAAAACCAATGTGGTTACACAAATCTGGCTGAGGGCAGAATATAGCCTACTGTTCTAATATATGGAGCATGGATATGTTCAGGCAGAAATTTGATGTACATTTTATGGAAGGTGACTTAGTTCTTGTTTGAGTCTTTCTGAGCCCATTGTTTTCCAACTATTCTAATACTTTAAATAGTTTTCCTTTTAAAAACCCTTATACTAAATTATTAGCTATAACATGTGGAGAGAACTGAAGCTTGGCGATGCAGCTCATGACAGCTGTGAAGCTGATATGTAATAATGTTATGAACGCTGCATGTGACCTGGTCTGTGAGGGGAAGTCATTGTCTAGAGAGGGTAATGGAATGTTTATTATGTGTCTGTGTAAGCTACTGAACTGTCTCTATGCCCAGAGTCTGGATCAGGCCTTTTTCCCTCTGGGCTTCATTTACTGGTGGTGCTGGCAATCTTCAGCAAAATCCCCAGAATAAACAGTTCAACATTAATCCAACAGCTGCACAATTCCCCTGATCCCGGGCTTCCTTGCCAGAGCTTACATGCCACTGGCAGCTCTTTCTCAGTCCCTCTAGAGGCTGTCTGCCTGAAAATCGCTTCCCCCCCCCACTCCCAGAGCCAACCTGCTTCCTATAGCAAGCCTCCTCAGTTCAACCTTTATAGGTATCACCTGACCTCTTCCCTGCTGGGTCTGGTTATCCCCTCTACCAAACACTGGTCCTTAATGGCACTCTGCCTCAGAACAGAGCTGGCTAGCCCCAGGCCCACTAGCTCTAAAAGGGCCAGCCTCTAATACTTGGATTCAATGGGGTCTGTACAGGAAGACAACAAAATAGCTTCCCAGATAAGAACACCGAAGCACATACTTAAAAGACAGTGGCATCCTTCCAGGCTCTAGGGGGAAGTGACACAGCTCTTTTGTCAGGCTAGGAGTCTAGAGATCAAAAGGGTTATAAAGAGTTTAAAAGTTGTCTTGATCCCTGCAAAGGGTGGTGAGTCACCAGGAGCTGTCCAGGGAGCATCAGTGAGCTTTGACAGGGAGACAAGCTGACAGAAAGAGGCTTTGTGGGACAGTGTATAGGAAGCTAGTTCTTCCTCTGTCCCCACAAGGAAGATGGTTAAACACCTGGTAAGCCAGACACATGTGTAGTGGGTTATATTGTTTTTATGATACATTTTCTAGAAATGCTTCTGTTCTAAATAAATGTTATTTTACTTTAAGGAGGCTGTTTGGTCTCTAATTACCATGGCCATTGCCCCCAGAGAGCACAGAACTGCAGGGCCTGAGCCTAAAGCTATGCCTATACTTATGGCGGCATGTAGACAACAGACGCTACATATGTAGGTACGTGCCACAGGCTGCATCCACACTTTTCACTGTGGTGTTGTAGGAGCAGGATTTTATAATGTCCATTAGAATTAATGTATGGTTTGATTTCATCCTGTCAGTCACCCTTTTTTGAATAGCAGAAAGGAATGACAGACCAGAACAATCCTTCTCACTGATTATGGTTACCTTTTGTTTTAGGATAAGTTATAATGTCTACTATGGTTTTCTATATGCATTACAAATTAGGCACTCTAGTTAAATATACATTTCTTTGCTTTAAGGTTTTAGTAAGAAAGAGACATGATCTTGTACTGTATCTATTGGGCCTGAAGCCACAGTGTGAATTGTTTTACTTATAAGATTTAACAAGGCTTGATTTACAATGTATTCTGCTAAATATACAATACTGCTGTCTGTATACCTTTGAACGTTTCTGTAAGAGATTGTTTGTGTGAATAAGGAATGCATGTACCAGGAAAAGATAAGGTGTGAAAGCCATCACAAATGTCCAGATGGTCAAGAAGAAGTGAGAGACTTGGAAAGACCAGGAGACAACCAGAACATCCATTGTATCTGATGCTAAACGCTTAGCAGTATTGACGACCTCAGAGGTGAGGCAGGCACCCCCAAAGGTGAGACAACAAATAGGAGATAATGATGGGAAGCCCGACAATAACCATCAAATAATAACACCACTTAAGGACTAATGATTACAGGATGACATTGCAAAATGCATGGACTCAAATGGGAATTTACAACTATAAAGCTGGGGTGTTTTGCCATGGAACTATGGGTTCAGTCCTGCAAAGCCTCGGAGCATTGGATCGCAACCGACAAGAGCCCAGCTCCACACTCATGCTCAATCTAACTGGCCATTAGATTGACTTGAGCCACAACAGACTGGCAACTATAAACATCACTGCAGGACTGTGTGTGTGTGTGTGTGTGTGTGTGTGTGTGTGTGTGTGTGTGTGTGTGTGTGTGTGTGTGTGTGTGTGTGTGTGTGTGTGTGTGTGTGTGTGTGTGTGTGTGTGTGTGACTGAAAAGCATATGTTAACTGTTGTATTTTCAATAAATGCTGCATACTTGCTTTCCTCTATAAAGATCCCGTGTGCTTTGTATGAGCATAACAGTGTGTTGCTACACATTGCAGTGAAAGGCTCCATCAGCTCTTTGTTGCAGGACACAGCAGGACACTACACTGCAAAAGCGTAGACATGGGAGGGACTGCTTGGGTGTGTAGAGAGCCATATGGAGTTGTGCCTCACAGTCTATTTATAACAGCGCTAGTTGGGCGTGCAGTGTGTGTACTCACACCACAGCTATAAGTGTAGATATACCTTTAGTCAGGCCAGCTGAGGCAACTGTGGTTAGTACCTAGACACTGCCAGCTAGGACCCAGTCAGAGTGGGGGAATCACATAATTGATATGCTGTGATGGCCCATGGCCTGAGACTGTGTGTGTGTGGGGGGTGTGCACTCAATAGGAATCAGAAGGCAGTTTGCCTGGTAACTGAGACAGTGCTAAGTCATTGTGTTTGCATACACTAACTTTTAGAGTCTAAACCCACTGACAATGTCCTTTGAAGGCTGTTTAATATGCCTGTTGAGCACAACTTTTTTCCTTATTTTTTTTCTGCTGTGAATGTGTGACCAATTCAAACACAGTGGGCTGTCTTTGTATCTCCCTGTCTTCTGCTACAGCTTTGTGAGGTTTCTGCACTGCACTTTGTGAGGAGCTTGTCAGCCAGCCCCAGTAGCTGTTTTTTACAAACAAATTCATGACAAAGAGGAAGAAAACATGAACAATAGACAAGCACGACAGAGAATCAGACAGGATTTTGGTAGCCTCACTGTAAGCTGGAGAGGTGCGGTGATTAGGTGTTCCTCTCCCTGACTTTCTCCCTCCAACTTCCTCAGTTAGTTCCAGGTCAGGCACTTTTAATCTTCTCACTAGTTTTCCCATCAGCCATTCCTCTTGCAGCAACTTTTAACGAAGGGTGGGGGGAGAGACATGCAAGGAGGCAAGAAAAGGACCTGATGTTTTAGCTAGAGCAAACTTTTCTCTTCACTTGGTCCCTGCTGTTTATATACTTCCCTCACCAAACATTTTCCTGAGCAGGCATCTGAAAGGGAATGAGTCCTATATCCCTCTATCAGATATGATTATTGTATCGAGTAGGCAACGGCCTTTCTTACAAACAACAAAAACACACCTAAAATACTCACACGCTTCTATTCAGCCCTTTTGTATTTTACAGACAAATAAAATCAACAGGGTTTACAATTTTACCTTTGTCCTCCCCTCTTTCTATTCACCTAGACAAGAACAAAAGGTTTTATGTAAGGTCAAAGGAAAAGACAACAAGGAAGAAGAAAAAAAGGAAGTGAAGAAAAGAGGTGACTCATGGTTGGCCAGCAAAGAAAAAGGCAGAAGAAATTTTTCTTTGTTCCTCATTCAGAGTGAAGTTAGAATGACATTGAAAGCTGCAGGGTGATAGTTACTGCCTTAAAGAGTGATGTAGTTGCAGTAATACCCAATAACTACCAAACTCTTTCATGCTCACATATAACAGTCAATTAATCTCCCAGTTCATAGATGAAAACCCTTATGACTATGTAAATATAATCGGGGGGGGGGGGGGGGAGAAGGAGAAGTTCCCATCCAATAAAACTTTAAAAGCTCCAGAAGTCTTGAACATCACTCAGAAGAAACACAAGCTAACTAGCTGAGGAAAGTGGTCCTTAGGTTTAACCTGAAAAGTACAGACCTTCCCACTGACGTATTCTTCTACCCCTTCCACACCCTTCCCAAACAAACAAGGCCTTTCACAGGAGAATTTTAGAAAAGAAGCCAGTCCAGGGTCTACTGATTACAGTATGACGCTACTAAGAACTGGATGCCTCTCTTGGCTTTCCATGGTTTGCAAACCTCATGAACTATTGTTTTGGTTTGCGGGATTCACTGAAGTAGTTTGAATTTTGGGCCTTCCACCACATCTATAATTTAAAATCTTTTCTCACCTCCTCATTCTCCAATTTTTTTTGAGAAAAAATCTAACTAAAGGGAAGCCAGTACATGTTATTTATCTTTTCATCAGAATTTTTCTGATCATTTGTCACAGTCTTTGTTTTTCACTCTTCCTACTCTGTGCTCCAGTTTAATCCTTTTTAAAAAAATTGGATATCTTCTCAATTCCAAGTGAAACAGGAACTCAAAAATAATGAAATATGCACCAAACTTGCAAATGCTTGACCTCAAGTGGGTCCAAATTTAGGCAGAAAGCATTTTCCCAATCCTAGTGATGAAATTGTTAGTTCCTCACATTCTCTCCTGTAACTTATTCTGTGCTAGTAGAGTTCACATTTTCAGATCAGGAAAGATAACAGCTTTAAATGACAGAAACTGGGCCAAATTAATCCCTGGTGACTCACTGATATCAATGTCATTATCATAGGGATGAACATGGACCAATACCTATAAATGTTATTGTTCGTATACTGTCTATCTTTTAATGAATGTTTTAAATACCATCATCAGACATATATGATTTGGGAAACAAACCCCTGCCACTGGTTTAATGCGCTTAGAGAAAAATAATAAATGCTTAAATAAACATTACTAGAAAAAACAAACAAAATAGATTATTTAAAACATCATACATGGAAAACATATTAAAGTACACACTATGTTTTAAAAAGAAAAGGAGACAGTTAAAGGAATCACAGTCTTTTCGTGTGTTGGAGGTATGTAGATAAAAATTTACAATTAGGTAAACTCAAAAGAACTTAGCCTCGTAGGAGCAAATATGCAAAATCTTGTTTTATATATAAATCATGTTCACTTTGTAGGTAAACAAATGTGGGGATGAGGAACAGACACTTTGGGTCAAATTTCAGTGGGATTACCTATCCCTTAATCATCAGGCAATTCATTTTAAATATTTACATGTATTAAATATGCCCTGGTTGATAAAATATACTATGTAGTTTTAGCTTTTATATCCTACAGCGCAATATGGAACAATATTATAAACTTTAACAACAAGAAAGGAACCACTGGGTGATTTATATATGGTAAAAAACAGACTCTTACCGACATCCCAAGTAGTGGGATTATTCTCTTCCATCTCCTTTTTTCCAATGACATACCAAATGCATGCCATCCAATGAGCAAGCAATGCAAACATAGACATGAGAAGTGTGAGGACAATTGTGCTGTGCTGGGAATAACGATCCAGCTTCTGAAGAAGACGTAAAAGACGCAGCAATCGGACAGTCTTTAGGAGGTGGACAAGGGACACCTAGGAGAATAGATGAAGCAAAAGAATCTTCAGCACTGGTGAAATAAACTAGACAAAGTCATGGTTTAGTGGAAGGAAGTTCTCTCCCCTTCAAGTTCTATGAAATTTCCTTTCCACATGCACACACAACTTGGTTACTCAGTGCATATGTTGAGCTAAGGTTTAGACTCACAAGTTCAAACAGTGGCTAAGCCAGTACATTTTTAAAAAACTGAGTGTGTATTGTTTATTTGACTGCAGCCAAACTGATTTCAAAACACAGATGGCCTCAATCTTTGGCCTTGCTTTGTGTGCAGCCTGAGGCCTTGGGTTTCACTTTAGGCAAACCCCTCAACCAAAAAACAAAATGAGCTAGACTAACCAAATTTCACGTGGCTCCAAGAAGAAACAAAGTGCCCCATTTTTGTAATAGTTTTTGATTACTGCCAACAAAGAGCCAGACAGTATGATTAAATAAACCACACTGGGCCAAAGTCAATAGCGTTACATGTGGGATAAAAATGACTCAGTAACTAAGGCCTGGATAAAAAGGTGGTGAGTGGTTTCTCCCAAGGTGGATATTAGATAAAAACATGGCATGTAGTTTGTGCATTGGAAGCAAGAGTGCGCGACAGATATTTTGCAGGACAGAGACCAGAGAGAACATTACAGGCTCTGATATGTTATTCAAGCACACTATTGTGTTAGGGATGAGAGCAGTGATAGGAGGAGTTATTGCTCCATTGCAAAGGAGAGCTCCATAAGGGATTATGCCTCAGAGAAGGTCCTTGTACTATTTCCACATGATACAGCTTCTTGCTTCAGAGAATGCAATGTGAATTAATCTGATTTTATATTTTTCAGTGGATGCAGAAACCAAATAACTTCCAGGAATTGTGAAAATTTGACTCAAGCTTTTAAACTTCCTGCCAAATCCAGAGAATCTTCCAGGCCTTCTGCTAACATTTTACATTTCTTATCATCTGTCATTACTATTTACATTTATTTCATGTAGTCATAGGAATCTATACATTTTTAAAGACTCATTCTGAGTCTGTCTTCTGTTGGCTGAAACACACAAATCAAACTGCATATCTCCCTCTAGTACTTCCAGAACGTTTGGATATCACAGTAATGGGTGCTATAAAAAACATCAGCAAATCTTTTCATTTTTGACCATTGTTTTCTTATATTAATCCCAGTATGAACAGAAGCCTTTTTGGTTCAATCAACAAAAGTTGACATTCTAAAAGGTTAAATAAAATGGCTCAGTTCACTCAAAACTAGGCCTAGTTTGGCTGATAAAGTTCGCAACCTGGGCTGAGTTAGGAATGACTAATGAAACCCCAAACCAGCCATGGGCTTTATTCTATTCCCAGTTACACCTGTGCAAATCCATTGAAGTTAGGGTGACCAGATGTCCCAATTTTATAGGGACAGTCCCGATTTTTGGGTCTTTTTCTTATATAGGCTCCTATTACCCCCCACCCCATCCCGATTTTTCACATTTGCTGTCTGGTCACCCTAACTGAAGTCAATGAAGCTATTTAAATTTACACTGGTGTTACTGACAGCAGAATATGGCCCAATAGACTGATGTGGCACCACTATAAAACATTAACAACTAATCCTTGATATTGATTTACACTGAATGCTTCATTATCCCCTGAACTTTTTACCGGTGCCTTCATTGCCCATTATTTTAATTATCCCTCAAGAACCTTTGCTCTTTCTCCCATGCTGCCCCCTATACAATGGAGGAAAAATCCACAAAACCACTACAGTATACTCCTTTAAAATCCTTCCTTAAAAACACAGCGCTGCAATCAGTAATATCTGACAACAGCTAGGCAGTCTGTGTGCATACTGAGACTGCTATTTATTATACCAAACATACATTTCACTGTCCCCATGTCCTCCTCCCTTCCTTGCATTTACTTGTTTTAGCCATCTCTTGTCATGTGCTAAGGAGTCAGGGGGATTACTCATGTTTGTAAAGTTAAGCATGTGAGTAAGTCTTTGTAGGACTGTGGTTGACAGCTGTAAAAATCTTTGGGTCAAGAACAGTCCTTTTTGTTATATGTATGTACAGTGCCTAGCACAATAGAACCCCTACCTCCAATTGGGGCCTGTAGGCACTACCATAATACAAGCAAATAATGATAATATAGCGGAGATATAGATGCTTAAATTCAGACATAACCATAACTACGGCATGGCAAAAGTTCTGTTAAGATTAAAAAAAAATCCCCAGGCATAAGTCATGTTGCTAAAAAAAAATGCTGATTTCCATGTTCATTCATAGGTAAATTGTGACTAAATTCTGAACTTTGACCTCCTTTTTTTTTATAAAAACAAAGTGAACACTACTGGATAATAAACAATAGATGAAACAACACAACATTTCTTTTTATGATGTCTAGAAAAATTTCATTTTTCTACTTGGGCTAAAAAAACCCACATCTTGAAATTATGTGAAAATAAATTTGCACATAAGCATAATAAATCTTGTATAATTACACTGAATATTCTCATTAGTTATTCCAAGTTTTTTTCTTCTATTGTGTTCAATCTGTCATTGAAAGATCTCAGATGAAAGCAGGCAGCTTTATTTTCTCTATAATAAATTTAGAAAGACAAAGTGAAGAATCAGCACTCATACTTGTGCCAGGGTAAATTTGCTTTGTCCATAAATACAATGCTAGCTGAATTTCTACATTCAGTTAATCAATTTAGACTAGCTGGGTTAACCTTTTCTGTTGCAATGACATAAAGACAAGAGTTAAGCAAAAGGCAGCATAAGCTGAAAAAATAGCAGGCTTCAGTGCCTCGAACTACTGAGGAGATTAGGGATGAGAAATGAAGTTGCTAAATTTGATACAAAGTTGGGATGGAATTCTCTTGACTCTAATCTAATCACCAGGATGGCCAGCAGGAGGCACCACTGTGGTGAGTCACGCCCTGTCACAGTCACTCTACACCTGGGGGTATGTCTACACTACAGTCCCCATATATCAGCCTCATTTAGACTGAGTCCCTGGCTGTCTCTATCATCTCTTCCTCTCTTCTTCAGGGACTGGCTTCCCTTTTCTTCCTTCCTTCTGCCTTTTTCTCCTCTCTATTCCCCAGTGCAACAAACCTTTTACTTAACTAGATATCACCACCACTAGCTCTTTTGGGTCTTCTCTCAAACTCTACCAGGCAACATGTCATCAATAAGTAGCTTCCATCAGATACCCACTCAAGGGTAACATACATACTACAGCTACTGCATCCAGTCATCTGTTTCTACTATGGTCACTTTTTAGTGCTGCCTCAGTAGCCATCATTGTATTCTTTTCCTAGACCCTATTCCAAAAAGAAGAAAGAAAAGAAAAAAAACGGGTGTGTGTGTGGTGGGGGAGGGGAGAGGGACGGAGGAGGGGAAACCCATACCAAACTTCCATTTCCTCTCTCAGAGAAACTCCACAGTTAGCTACTAGTTGCTCGAAATTTTGCTAGTGAGAGGCTTTTAAAACTAGGCCAACTCTGCCCACTTGTTAAGGGATACCGGCAAACCCTGAATCAAGCCAGACATCTAGAACAAATCACTCCAAAAAAAAAAAATCAAGACTGCACCTCCAGCACTGAACACAAAACCACCACTCTCCTTTCAGGCCAAACTCCCACAGAAACTCTGTTAGCTGTTCACCTTGCACCAGGGATAGTCATTTACCCTAGAACAAATGGTGTGCAAAATGAGTGTAGAATACTACTACTGGTGTAATATTCAGATTTCTGATTTGGTAGCACTTAACACCAATTTTGCACAGAGGTAAATAACTATACAAAGTGCAAAGCAGATAAAAACATGGAGGTGTTTGGGGAGAAAGTGAGTGCACAAGATTAAAAAGTCTTAGGTCTCTCAAAACTAGAAAGGCCACTGCATAATAGAGAGAATTCAGAAAAGAGATACAAATATGATTAAGGATCTGAATAGACCGACTTAAATGAGAAGATAAGGCTGGCCAATTCTCTGCCATGATATGCTCCTTTTGCTCAATTGAGGTAGTACAAAGGGAGTGAAACCCTCCCATAACTCCCCTGCTGGGGATACTTAGTGTGACCAGATGTCCCGATTTTATAAGCACAGTCCTATACAGGCTTTGTCTTATATAGGTGCCTATTACCCTCAAACCCCTGTCCTGATTTTTCACACTTGCTATCTGGTCATCCTAGGGATAACCCTGAGATGGCAGCATCCCCCAGCCGGCACAGAATCAACACACCTAGCTCCTACAACTCCCTTTTTGCAACCCTGGTGCAAGGGGTATGTGAAGGGTGGGGACTAAGTGGACAAGTCCTTGGGTCAGGCTCCACAATGCACAAGCCAATGGAGCTGGGTCAGGACAAGGGTGGAAATGTAAGCTGCACCTTGTAAAAGGATGAAACATCTTATTTCATCCCTGGAGCAACTGAGGAGCTGTGACTATGAGTCACAATTACTTCCTGGGGCAACACAGCTATACACTGTCCCTTACTCAGGGCTCAAAGCCATGGCTCACTACCTATCTTATGGAGAATCACTGGGAGGACTATTTCAGCCACCTACTAAGTTATTAGTTACTGTAATATTGTCCACCGCAAACAAATGATAAAAGACATGATAGGAAGGACAGATAATAATAAATAATAAAATAATAATAATAATAAATGGAGATATACCTATCTCCTAGAACAGGAAGGGATCCTGAAAGGTCATCAAGTCCAGTCCCCTGCCTTCACTAGCAGGACCAAGTACTGATTTTGTCCCAGATCCCTAAGTGGCCTCCTCAAGGATTGAACTCTCAACCCTGGGTTTAGCGGGCCAATGCTCAAACCACTCGGATTAGATCTGAACTAATCAAATTATTATAGCATTTGTATTACTGTGTCGTCTTTAACAGAAAAATTAATTGTTGGAAAATGGTTCTTCCCCACAGAATTCATTATGATAAAGATCCTCCCCCCCCCGATGCCAAAAGTATGAGTTTTAAAGGAAACATTTTATTCAGATTACAGTACAGACTAAAATAGTGATTGTTCCCTTTTTAAAAATAATCCTTGAAGAAAAGGCTTTAGAATGGCTCATTCAGAAAAAAGTTGCAATGTAAATTTGTGACTGGAAATAAAATTCATTGACATTCATGTTGGTTGGCACAATTATAATGCATTGAGCTAAACTGGATTGGTAGCTTAATGCACTAGTATGCCTACTGGTTGTAAAAACTGTGATATGAAAACCTGGACCCATTGATTGAGCTGGGATTAAAATTACAGCACAAGCATCAGACTGTCTGTTCTTAACATGCCAGATGGGCTGAGAAGGGAGGTTAGCTAAGGAGAGAGAATTAAAAGAAAATAAAAATGAAGAATGTATTTTATAGAAGAGGGTTCCAACACGGGTCAACCAATTCAGTTTAAATAAAACTTTGCTACATGTGAAAGTCACCATAAATTAAATGAAATTCTCCATTTGTGGCAGATATGATAATGAAGATTATTGACAGCTATTTCAATCTGAATTTTGTTTATGAATTAATATGTAAATATTGTATTTTATTATATTTTTTGTTCATGCAAAGATATGCATTAATTAAATTAAATTAATTTCATGGGCTTGGCTAGTTTTGCTCTCTAATCTATTCTACCCTCAACCTACATGTGTAATTCTCAATCACCAACAAGAGATGTGTGTGTCCATTCCTGGAAGGACAAAATCCTAAGAACTACAAAATGCTAAGCATTAAGCACCCAGTCCTCTTATGTGCAAAACCCACAGGAATGGAAAATCTCTGCTAAAATCTTTCCAAAGTTAAATATTGAGTTTCTGGTGAATGCTCTACTCTAAGCATAAGTTTATAACCACGTAACAAGTAAAGAGTCTAAATCTGCCACAAGAACTGCAGGCAAATTCTATTGAAACCAGGCCCTCTGCTGAGGATATAGCCCTCACCCTGGTCCTGTCCAGCTCTCTTCTCCCCCCTGGGCCTCTCCATCTGTATGGAACACACCTTCTCAAAGAAATCGGGGAAGAGGTACTGAGTAGAAATTGATGATCTGAAGAGGATTAACTTCCATGTGGACTTCCGAAATGATGAACACAGTTTGCCCTTGGCTACATTGGTAAGTAAGGCATTTTCAGCACCTAATTCAGATGTATCCATTGCTGACCCCAGTTGCCAGCACTGGTTAATTTTGCTAAAATTGGTAAGGCTATAGAGACTTGCAGTTTAGGAAAGAGCGGAATTTCTCATTTAAAAACAAACAGGAAAAAGTCTCAGAAAAGACCATTTTTACACTCTCTTTATACATTACAAAGAAGCAAAAAAGTCACAAGCTCAATTTATTTTGTCTTCACATTCTATCTTTAATACTGCTCAAAATTCTTCTTTGTCTGGCTGACATTTTGTCACTTGGGTAAGAGCCCAACTCACTGTTACATTGTCAGAGGACACTTTGGCTCTGCTTAGTAATTTCCTACAGGCCAAATTCTGATCCCTTTACTCTGGTTTAGTAGCACCTTGCTCCACCAGAAGTCCCACTGAATTCAATAGGACCAATTCCTCACTGATGGTCTTCTTGTCAATTTGATGCCTATGGCTGAGCTGTTAAATATGTTTCAACAACTGCATTTGATTTATCCCTTTAGTACCTTAGGCCAAAACATTTCACAGTGCTGAAAGAGAAAACTAATTGCAAATAATAAAAATGTAAGATTGGAAAGGACCTCAAGAGGTCATCAAGTCCACCTCCTGTGATGAGGCAGCACCGAGTGACCATAAGCCATCCTGACAGGTGTTTCTCCAACCTGTTCTTAAAATCCTCCAGTTATGTGGATTCGAAAACCTCCTCAGGAAGCCTATTCCAGAAAGTTATTCCTATATATTTAACCTAAATCATCTTTGCTGCAGATTAAGTCCATTACTTCTTGTCCTACATTCAGTGGACATGGAGAACAATTGATCACTGTCCTCTTTTAACATCCCTTGATATTTGAAAACAGTTTTCAGGTCTTTTTTTTTTCCCCTCAAGATTAAACATGTGCATTTTTCCCCCTTTCCTCATAGGTCAGGTTTGCTAAACCTTTTATCATTTTTGTTGCTTTCCTCTCCAGTTAGTCCCATCTTTCCTAAAGTGTGGCCCCAGAACTAGACACAATACTCCAGCTGAGGCCTCACCAGTGCTGAGTATAGCAGGACAATCACCTCCTGTGTCTTAGGGATGACACTACTGTTAATACCCCCAGAATATTAGCCTTTTTTGCAATTACATCAGATTGTTGACTCATTCAATTTATGGTCTATAAACCCAGGCCAGTTTCAGCACTACTAGTTATTCCCCATTTTTTAGTTGTGCATTTTATTTTTCCTTCCTAACTGAAGTATTTTGCACGTCTTTACTGAATTTCATCTTGTCAATTTCAGATCAATTCTCTAATTTGTTAAGGTTACTTTGAATTCTAATCCTATTTGCCAAAGTGCTTGCAACCCCTCTCAGCTTGATGTCCTCTGCAAATTTTATAAGCACACTCTCCACTCCATTATCCAAGTCATTAATGAAAGTACTGAATAGTACCTGACCCTGGAATGACCCTTGAGGGACCCTACTAAATATACCCTCCTCGTTTGACAGCCAACAGTTGATGACTACTCTTTCAACCAATTCTTTCAACTAGTTGTGCACACCCCCTTATAGTAATTTATTCTAGACTGCATTTCCCTAGTTTGCTTATGAAAATATAACAATTCCCCCTCCCCACTGAAAAAAAGCTGATTTGCAAAAAAATGGCCCCTTGAGATAAACATTGTTAATAGAATGCAAGTGTAGTACTCACCACAGTGACATTAAAAGCATAAAGGAGATCAAAGGGAAGTGCAGCAATTAAATCAATGATGAACCAGGTAGTCACATAGTGGATACAAATAGATCTTGCTTCAAATATAACTTGGCCAGACTTGCTGACATAGGTTGTTCGGAAATTTAAAATAATATCTGCTTGACAAAGAGAAGAAACAGAGTTAGACACAGGTACTTCCTGCTTCAGATGGACTGCAGTGTCAATCAGGACAGTAAGTCTATTTTCCAAATGCTTGGTAAGAAAGACACAGGGTCATATTTTGAAGTCCTTACTCAGTTTTCCTTTAATCCTTACTAAGGGCCTGATCCTACAAACACTTATGTACTTGCCTAGTCTCATTGAACCAGTCACAGGAGTAAAGTTACTCATATGTCAGTGTATAAAGTAGTGGGCCCGAGGAAATTATTTGCATCGATTTCAAAGAGAGCTTTTATTGAATAAAAAAAAAATAAAGAAAAGGCTCTGAATCCAAACCTAATATTTTTCTTTAATGGATCACATAGTTTCATTGTAATAACTGTGCCCGTCACTGAGAAAAATGAAGCAACAATGCATGTAACTCAATTACTTTAAAATATTATTTTATTAATTACAGGTGAAAAACAATTTTTTAATTTTAAAAAAATTTAATTTATTACAACTTTCTGTTATAACTGCCCAACACAGGATTCCAAAAGAAATATCCTCTTCAACAGTAAGCCCTTGTTTAAAATAGAAAAGTGCTGAGCCATCTGAAAAGAACTGGCTGGTGGGGTACGTTGGAGAGATATCAGAAGCAATATGAATTATTTGGTGGCTTGTGCACTTTGTGTGTTTCCTTTTCATTGTTTAAGGCTGCATGTCTGTCAACACAGATATTATTTTGACATGGCATGCTAAAACACATTCCATTTCAAATAAAAGTTCAGATCTTGACAGTTCAGTCTCAAATTATTTTCACTTCCCAAAAGACGAGGGCCATATCTTGCCCTCGAGCTATGCACATAGCTCCTACTGATGCCAATGAGAGCTACTGGTAATAACGTCTACTGATCTCAAAGGAGCACTGCCACAGATTTAGGGTATTATTATTATTTTATTTTTACAGCACCAGAAATGTGCATAGTGCTTTAAGAATTCTGAGAAGTCTCCCATAAAAGAGAAGTGTGTGGCCCCAGGTACAAAGGGACAGTGGGGTGGCAGGGCTGGGTTTCTCCCTGTGAAGACAAAGGGATACAGGGTGGCTTATCTCTGTGGCCTAGTAGGCTAGACCTCAATGGGTTTTCTTTGATGTTTAGGTTCTGTAGACAATCTCCATATGTCAGTCCACTACGAACAAACTAAATTACACAGGTATGCTCACTTTTATTGTCAAGTCAAAAAAACCACAGAATACCAGTGGTTAGTATCTCTTGAGTTATCAGGCAATTTTGCTCTGAAATATCAGTATTTCCTTTCCCTATATACATGTAGCTTGTGTATTGGGTAGGGCAGTTTTGAAACAAAATTGCACAAACCAAAAAAACTATATGAAAAAGTTATAAAGATAGGCTGTAAGTATGTCTCGAATTTTATGGTTCATACTTACATACTCAGTACTCTCCCCCCCACACACACTCACACCTCATATTCCCCCTTCCCACAATATTTTAACTTTTATTTTTCTTAGCTCCCATTGGGAGGATTGTTCTGTAGTTGGCTCTCTTGTTTTACAGGGAGCTTTCAGGAATTAAACACTTTTCCTCCACAGCATGCACATGGAGCATCATGTGCTTGTAATTCCTAATTCCTGATAAACTGTTTATCTCTGCCTTTTTAATTCAGTCCATCACAGATGTATGCAACGTCCGGCATGCTTGAGCAAACAAAGAGAAACAGACTCCTCTCAGATGTCAAAGTTGAAGTGTCCATTTCCAGTGCTCAATACATAAAGCAGCATTACCAGCAAAGCTATAAAAGAGTACCAGGTGAGCTTTACCCCAACATGTATTTATCTGTGGGCTTTCATATAACATGGACAACAGAGAAGCAAAACTGGACAGTTAAAAGTTTCCCCCTGTGCTTTGATTTATTTGAAAGCTCTGCAATTAGAAAATCAAGAACAATTATATCTGATTGCTGAGGAATTAGTAAGTAGATCTGCTTTTCACTAACGTGAGCGCCAAAGGGAAAACAATTAAACATTTATATTAGCTTAAAGGTTTCTTCTTTAAATACATCAAAACAATTAGAAATCTGTGCAAAGGCAAAATAATTAAGCATTTATGTGGTGTTAGAGGTTTCTATTTAAATATATCAAAATAGGTAGCAGGGAAATATTTGAGCCAAACAGCTACTAGCCACTGTATTAAAACCTATAATTTAAGGGGGACTGATATAGGTTGTACCTCTCTGGTATCCCCTGCGGGGCGTGTGTGTAGAGGTCACTCTCTTGCCTTGGACATTCTTCTCTGGATGGCATCATGATTGTTGTCTGGTTTCTAGACTTGGGGTACAGCTCTCCAGCTGTACCTGTTAGGGAGAGGAGACTGGGGTTGGGTCAAAGTAGTCCAAAAGAAAAAGGTAAAATACTTCCACAGCCTACAAAAAGGCCTGGGCCTCCATGGTCTCATACAGGATAAAAGGCCAATAGTCCTTGAGAGAAAGGTCTGGGCTCCTTATCCTTTGTGTGTACAAACTGTCAGAGTTTTGACAGAGTTTTAATATCTTTGCTGAGCCAAAGTGGGTAAAAAAAAAATGGCAGGGGTTTGTTCTAACCTAAACAAATTTCATATAAGAATTGTTGATGAAAGCAAGCCCAAAACAAAGAGTACGTATTGAGTTTGTGTAGTTAGATGATTTCCTAGGGTTTTTATAAGGTTACAGATTAGAATAGCAAGGGACTTACTATTCTTGAAATGGTAAGGAATTCCTATCAGACATTATCTTGACTGCACATTTTAATGGGACAAATGACAATTGATCATGCTCTTTCTAGACATTTTAGAGAGACTCACAAGTACTTTATCATAATTGAAAAGACAGTATTTTAGCCTTTGAACTTTGAGGGAATTTTCTCATACATCCAAACAATCACTAAGGAATCTAAAGATCAGACCTGGAACCATGAGAAATCGGACCATAACTCCAAGACTGACTGTATCCTAAGCAACCTTTAGGATGTAAAGTTTGTGATTCCTGCTACCCTCCTCCACTGTGTGTCATTTCATGCCATCCTATTTTCTCCCTCTTTCTGATTTATCTCCGTGTGTCTTCGGTTTAATTGTTTCCAAGCTTGGCCAGCTTTGGAAGGGACATAGTTCTATAATGAGACAAGATGGGTGAGGCAATATCTTTTATTAGACCAACTTCTTTTGGCAGGAGTGACAAGCTTTCAAGCTTCACAAAACTTTTCCTCAGGTCAAACTCTGTGAAGCTTGAAAACTTGTCCCTTCCACCAAAAAATTTGGTCCAATAAAAAGTATTACCTCACCCACCTAGTCCCTCTCATCTCCTGGGACCAATAGTCTGCTACAACAACTGCAAACGTATTTCCATAATGTTATTGCTATAACCAGCACAACAGGTTGAGACAGGTGTAAGGTGTAAGTAGCTTTGTTCAAGTATGAAGGAGAAACAGAGGAGGAAGCCACAACATACTAGCTAGATGTTCTCCTACACCAGGGAAAAGAGTCATGGTCCAGAGGCAGAGGCTAGAGGCCTACTTGTGACTGTCCTATGTCTGCAGTATGAGAAGGAGAGATTGCTCACCTTGTACAATAACTGGAGTTCCTCCACATTTGTCCCTATGGATACTTCACTTCAGGTGCACATAAACCCCATACACCTTTGATCGGTGATTTTTTGGTAGCAGTGCCTGTTCAGTCCACCCATGCACTGTAGCTATCCTCGTGTGCCATAATAAGAGTATATAAGGGAATGTTGGATAAGGTGTTCTCAGTTCCTTCTCTACTGCAATGTCTCAAGGCAAGACTCCAAAGCAGAGGAGAAGGAGGGAAGGTACAGGAGTACTCTTGCGGATAAACATCTCAAAGAACTCCAATTACTGTACAAGTTAAGTAACCTCTCTGAGTAATTTCTTTATGGGCTCTCCACTTCAGGTGACTCCCAAGTAGTACCCCCTTAGAAACTTGATCTAAAACTGTTTGAAGAACAGCTGTTCCAAAGGCAGCTTCTGTCCTAGAGGTGTGAACTAGAGCATAATGCTGTGAGAAAATGTGAGCCAAAGCCCACATGGCACCTCTAAAGATTTGTGTTATTGGAAAATTCTTCAACAGAGCTACTGATGTAGAATGTGATCTGGTACAAGGGGCCCATAACTCTACAAGGGGGCTTGGAATTTAGCAGCCTTATAACAAGACAGAACACTTCCAGAGACCCATTTGCAGAGTCTTCGGGTAGATACAGGAGCTCCTTTAATTCTGTCGGCAAAGGAAACAATCTGAGGGAAGCCCTAGATAGAAAGCCAAAGCTCTCCTGGTGTTTAAGATATGAAGAGCAGCTTGCTCCCTGGACTGGTGAGGCTTAATGTAAAAGACTGGGAGTTCAATTTCCTGATTATTATGGAAATCTGAGATTACGTTGGGGGAAAATAAGGATGTGGTCTAAGAGATACCTTTCCCTATAAAAGATAGTACTGGGGGACTCAGTCTTTAAATTAGGTTAATGGCTCTAAAAAAAGTTTCAAGAGGGATTTGAAGACAAGGTGTAGGTCCTCCCTGATATGTGGGAAGAGATTTGTTAATCCATTAATGACATAGCAGTGTGAGCAAGTACTGAAAATCCTTGCACTGTGGGGGGTTGAAGGATAATCCAGAGCTCTTCAGAGCAAAGAGGTAGTCCAAAATATGCGATAACCTGCTCTGTGTGTACCATTGGTGGAATCTCTTCCATTTCTGTAGGTCTGATTTTCTAGTAGGTGACTTCCTGCTATTCAGTAATACTTCTGGCACTCCACTTGAACAGTACATTCTATCGCTGACAGCCATCTAGGAGCCAAGCCTTGAGATGTAGAGCAACAAGGTTGGGATAAAGGACCTTCCCCGAGTCTTGGGTCAGCAGGTCAAGTATTAGTAGTAGAGAAAGTGAGGGGTGAGGTGAGAGGCAAACTAGATAAAGGAACCAAACTTGTCTCAGCCAGGCTGGTGTTATTAGAATGACTCTGACTTTGTCTTGTCGGATTTCGGTAATGGTTTTGAGCCATCTGAGTCAGATAGGCATATAGAAGATTTCTCAACCAAAGAATAAGGAAGGTGTCTCCTAACAAATGAGGACCCAGACCTGCCCTCAAACAGAACTGCTGGCATTTTCTGTTGGTGATGGTGGTAAAGAGGTTCACATCTGGATAATCCCACTAAGAAATACCTTCTTCAGTGTCGAGTTGTTGTACTCCCACTTAGTAATCCTGGCAGAAGTGTCTGCTTAGGTTATTGGCTATCGTCTTCTGAAATCCTGGTAGGTATGTGGCTGAGGTGCGGATTTAATGGGATATGCACCAGATCCACAGTTTAGAGCTTCTGTATAAAGGGTGTGATCTAGTAGACTATGATCACAGTGAAGGGAGTTGGTGTGAATGGAACTCCTGAACAAACTTTATCTAGGTTTGCCCACCAGTTGAGTGATTCCAAAATCTTTGGTGGAATGGACACTATTTTGTCTAGACTGTGTCTATTGGGAGTGTAGACAGTTCTCAATCACACCTGGAAGCACCGGTGATGGTGTGTGCACCCCACACTGGCCTGGCAAGAGTGAGTGGGCCAAATGGGTCCAAGCTACTAGTTAGGCTGCAAGCCAGAGAGCTAATCGAGGAGGAATGGCCTCACCTGGGCAGGAACAGACAGGGCCTGTAGAAAGTCAGGTAGCTGGCTACAGAGTAGAGGGCAGCAACCAGGGCCAGAGAGTCACTCCCTGGAAAGGGGGAGGAGTGTTTGAGGCTGCAGGAAGGCAAGCTGCACAGGCTCCTTGAAAAGAGGGAGTGGAGAAGCTGGTGAACCTGAGGGGAGCCAGTTAGAGAGGAAAAAGCTCAAGGAAACAGCAGCAAGGTCAAAGGAATACAGAGCTAGGCTGCATGTTATAGGGTCCCTGGGCTGGAACCCAGTGTAGAAGGTGGGCCTGGGCTCCCCTACCAACCACTGGGCAATTGCTCAGGATACTGGAGATTCCAGCTGGACACCTCATCCAAAAAGACTGATTTCTCCAGAAGGGGAGGGACTTAGTGACGTGGCTGGAGGGCTGAGCCACAGACCAGAAGCAGTAGCACCAACAGTGAGAGGGGCCGCATACAAAGAGAAGACAGGTGGAGGGCCCACTGAGGAGCATGCAGATAAGAGATTGAGCTGATCCCCAGAGCAACCAGCAGGAGGCACCATGAGTAGAGAGGGACTCCATCCCAGCAACCAATATAAAAACAGGAGTGCAGTGCCCCAAAGGCACAAGCTGGCCCAGAAGTTCCAGGAATGTTATTGCTGAAGTTTGTGATCTTATCTGAACTTGGGAAATTAGGTTTGTTTACAGTAACAAATCTGTCTTCTGGTAAGCAAGCCCTGAACATCAGGGTAGCTCATATAAAATCTGTTTTCTGAATGGGTGACCATGGGCTTTTTTCTCATTGAGTTGTAAGCCTATCCTGTTGAATCGATTTAAGGGCTTCAATACTGCAGAGAGAATTTATTTGTAAGATCCACCTTTGAGAAACCAGTCGTCTAGGTATGGAAAGACGACTACTCTGAAATGGTGAAGCTGTGCTGCTACTACCGCCACGACCTTTGTGAAGACCCTGGGAGAGGTTAAAAGTCCAGAGGGGAGGACTTGATATTGAAAATGGCCCTGACCAACTATAAACCATATGAAAGCATCTGTGGGCTGGATGGATTGCAATATGAAAATATGCATCTTGGAGGTAGAGAGTACCCTGGCTCTAAAGATGGTGTGATTGCTGCAAGTGTAACCATCCTGAATTTTTGGCTACGTCTACACAATGCCAGTGTGTAGAGTACAGACACTGCAGTTGTTTCTATACACCACAGTGAAAGGCAGGCTGTGTCCACACTTGTCACTGCAGTGTGTAGCTACATGCAGCAGTGAAAGGCTCCAGAAGCAGGGAAAAGATAAAGCAGCTCCTTGCCACCAAAGCCTTGTTCTATGGCAGGGAAAGTCTACAAAAACGGGGAGGAAGCAGGACGCTACATTGCTAACAATAGCCGTGGAGATGTAGGAGGCACTGCTTGGGCATGTAGAAAGCCATGAGAGTATATATACCCTGGGAGTTCAGGTATTTAGGGTACTCTACTCTACTTACCTAAGCTATGCCTCACTATCTACACTGATATTTATACCTATTGATACAGATCCATGCAGTGCCCGTATTCTACACGCAGCCATAAGTGGCTCTTGGAAGTTTCCCGACAGACTATTGCAACCCAGCACACTCATTGATCACTGCTACAAACCTGATCTAAGGACATTGCAATCATTTGTCATGTATATGATCGTTTAAATATTCTATAACTCTCTTCTTTTCTTTTTTTATTATTAATAAAATCTACAGTTAGTTTACTGATTGGCTGACAGCATGATATTTGGGTAAGATCTGAGATACATATCAACCTTGGGGCAAGTGTCTGATCCTTTGGGATTGGTAGAACCTCATGTATGGTTAATTAGGTTTTCAATAACCTCTCATCATACAAGACCAGGTTGTCTGAATGGGAACCAAGGGCTGGAATACTGAAAGGGGACTGCATTTTGTTAACCACTGTGGTGCTACAAAATCTCTTTTGTTACTGGTTTGGTGAATGTAATTATAGAATAAAATACGTGTTTTGGGGGTGTGCCTGTCCTGTTTCTTGCAGTCTGTCCTGAGTGTGGTATTCTTAGCATGGTCCATTCTAGGTATCGGTCACAATTACATCACTCCAAAGAGTGACACTTTAAAATAGAATTTTTGAGAGCAGCATCACAACTTGTGTTGTGTCAAGGGGATACTGACTCTTGTGAAATATCCTAGGCCTAGTTTTTCTTCACTCACACCACTGAAAATTAGGAGAACTCCAGTGGAGATTACACTGATGTAAGATTGGAATCTGTGAAAGAACAATCTATCCCCTTGTATTCAAAATATAGGTCCCAGCATGGAGCTCCAAACATACCTGTGTTAAATTATTCACCTCTTTGCCAAGTGCTTTTGCTGATTTTATATTATAAATATTTTTCTGTCCTCCCTCTTCATTCATGTTTTTAAATCATGTACCTCAATAACATTTCTCTCTTTGAAAAATGATCCTTGCTTCTAACCGATTTCTCCTTCACTGTAATCAAATCATGTGGTTTCAGACAAAATGCTTTCCCCTTCAATATATGACTGCCTCATGGACATTAAAAAAAAATTAATTAATCAATCAGTATTTGTGTTGGAGAAAACAAGGGAAAACAGCTGATACAGCACTTTTCTGATTACCTCAGAACTTGATGCATTACAGTAGCAGTTCATTCCAGTGCACAGCCGCTATGTAAGTTGGCACCATTAACTATCTCAACCTTTACCTGAACAGATTCTCTCTCAAAAGAATAAAGCAGCTTGTCATCCGTGTTTCTTTTAAAAGCTCAGCTGTACATGTTGTGGGATTTAGTCTATTGAAATGTCACCTCTTGTACTCGGAACACCATTTTAGAATTGAATTAGCATCAAAGGCTGCCCTATACATTGTTTTTATGGAGATGCAATTAATATATTTAAAATTGTTTAAATGTATTTATTTATTGTCTTAAATTTTTGAAGAAACATCAGCATAAATATTTTCTATGTATTTTAATCTGTTCTGTAAAAAAATTAAAAATAAATTTAGGAAATAAAATGCAATACTATATTATGATAACCATTTAGGTTGCAAAGCTAAGCACGAAATCAGAAAATGCTTTAAATTTAAAGTCCATTGCACAACATTAGCTATGCACCCAGGGGCGGCTCTAGGAATTTTGCCGCCCCAAACACGCCTGCGGGAGGTCCACTGAAGCCGCGGGACCAGCGGACCCTCCTCAGGCAAGCCGCGGAAGGCAACCTGCCTGCCGCCCTCGCGGCGCCGGCAGAGCGCCCCCCGCGGCTTGCTGCCCCAAGCACACGCTTGGCATGCTGGGGCCTGGAGCCGCCCCTGTCTGCACCCTCAGGCATACAATATGTAATTTTTTGATCATTAGTAATCTAAGAAACACATTTATATGTCAGGTTGTAAAAATTGTTTTCTATTACAATGCACTATTTGAACACTCTGATGTGCTCACATAGTTAAAGACATTATAATTCATATATAAAAAAAGAGCAGCGAGGGTTGTGATTCCAACCTTAAGTTTGACATTCTGCAATCTCTGACTGTACGTTTGTAGGCTCAGATTCTACAACTGGCTCCCATGCTTACACTGAACCCCACTGAAATAAATGAGGCTCCACCTGGACACAGGTGCCTGCCCTCAGAAAGCCAATTGAAGGAGGAGCCTTAGTGTAGTTTTTTGCATTTAATTAAAAACTACTGTGATGGGGCAAGGCCGGATGGCTACAGTAAAGTACTGAGGAACAGGTATGTTAGCCCCAGGCTAAACAAATCCCTAGTACCGTGGTAACCAAATGGCAGTTGCTCCAGGTTAATCAAGGCACCTGGGGCCAATTAAGATCTTTCTAGAAGGCAGTGGAGATAGCTACATTGATTAGAACACCTGCAGCCAATCAAGGCAGGCTAATCAGGGCACCTGGTTTAAAAAGGAGCTCACTCCAGTCAGGAGAGGAGGAGCCAGAGGAGAGAAGTGCGTGTGAGGAGCTGGGAGCAAGAGACACAAGGAGCTGAGACTGAGAGGGTGTGCTACTGGAGGATTGAGGAATTATCATACAATCAAGCATTATCAGACACCAGGAGGAAGGTTCTGTGGTGAGGATAAAGGAGGTGTTTGGAGGAGGCCATGGGGAAGTAGCCCAGGGAGTTGTAGCTGTCATGCAGCTGTTACAAGAGGCACTATAGACTGCTGCAATCTACAGGGCCCTGGGCTGGAACCTGGAGTAGAGGGTGGGCCTGGGTTCCCCCCAAACCTTGCAGCTCCTGATCAGACACAGGAGGAGTTGACCCAGACTGTGGGTTCCACCAGAGGGGAAAATCACTGAGGTGAGCAAATCCGCCAGTAAGCGCAGGACCCACCAAGGTAGAGGAGGAACTTTGTCACACTACATAGAGCAATAAATTCATGTTTAAGCAATATACATCATTTACACAGACAAAGATATCTGGTAAATCCAGTCCATAGTTCTCTACCCAGTAATAATATTCAAGAAATTAGCAATTGGGACACTTAGGTTTAAACAGATTCAGTTAGCAATATTGTCACTGTCAATGCAAGTGCAAGTCAATATTTGTTTCCTGAGATAACATAGCAAGTATGCACATTTCTTTAAATGAGAAATATGTCAATGACACTACAAGGAACTCTGAGACCACGCATTTGTAAAATAATCCTCACTTTCTAAACAAATTTAGAAATGCTAAAATTAAAATGTGCTCTTATTTCTTTTGGTAACATAGGACTGTGCAGGATCTCCTTGTTCTTCAAGTCAGGTCCCCTGCTATCACAGCCAACTGTTTTATATAATCCCCTTCATAAATGTATAAAGCTCCATCTTAACACTAGTCAGATTGTTTGCCTGCAACTACTGAAGAGTGTTCTAGAACCTAATTCCTTTGCTGATTAGAACCCTTCAAATGTCCAGCCTAAATTTACTCAGACAGTTCAAACCCATTCATTCTTGTGCCAACATTGGCCTTTAATTTAAATAGCTCTTCTCCCTCCCTCCCACCCCTTGATGTATTTACAGCGAGCAATCATATCCTCTGTGTTTTCATTTCCCTAGGCTAAACAAGCCAAGTTCTTTAAGTCTTCTCTGTTAGTTTGAGCAAAAAATAAAGTAATGCAATATCCCTGATCCAAAAAATGTATTAGAACAATCTCTGAAGCCATTTCTAATTGCAGACTGAGTTAATACTGTCAGAGACACTGTCACTAAGTTACAGGACACCCAACCAGGTGGACCACTGCTCTGATCCAGTATGGCAATTTGTATACTTTTACATTGATAGTGAGATTAAATGATCAAGTTTAGCTATTCCACAGCTGAAACTCTGAATTTACTGGAGTATTGAATAATACATTTTAAAGCTATTACATAAGATGTCAGTATGCACAACCATTTTTTACATGGAGAATGATGAACGCCTATCTAAAACCTCAAAAGAGGATGAGATAAAAACAGATATGTATGAAGCCTATTTTCTAATCACCAGAGAAGTTTCAAAAGCAAAGTTATTCCTTCCAGAGCCACCTGTAAATTCCAAAACGTACCCAACAATGGCTTAGGATAGATGGAAGCTATAGAATTAAATTTCAGTATAATTTTGCCAATTGTTGAGCAAAACTTGCTAATTCTGGAGAACCACAATCACAAATAAGAACATATACTAAAATGCCAGTTTTAGAAGGGGATGGGGCAAAACAGTCATCTGCTCTCCCCACCCCTGAAGTTCATCAGCATCTGGAAAAGCTAAGCTTAATTTAAAGTAGAGGAAGTTTCTAGCTTTTATGGTTGTGAAGAAATCCTTTCAAACCTGAAGGCCAACTGCCACTGTACTGAGTGGGCTCTAGAGAGAGAGGGAGAGTTGAAAACTGAAACTGTCAGAGAGGTGTGAACTCTTCCCCCATTCATCTCAGTAGGACAGTCTGAAGACTGTCTCTGCAGACCAGCGTAAGTATTAAGATTGTTAAAAATATATTTTACAAGGAAGGGAACTGAAAGACTTGATCCCCTCTCTGCAAATTGCAGAAGGTGTGAGATCATGAAACCCACTAATTTTGCAGGCACCCACAGAAACTAAATGCATCTGATATGAATACAGGGCCTATTTGAGCTCCATTTGGGATTCATCACTCATCTGAGTGGCAGCACCACACAAGGCATCCAGAATACCCAGAAGAAAACAGAAGCTGAAGATTTACCCAAGTCACCTCACAGACAAGACACAAGAGCCTGCCATGATAGGAAAATGAGGATGTTTTGGGGGAAGTTTCTTACATGTTATGTTTTTATAAGGTTATTCATTTATTTATTTTACACATTTAGAAGAACTTTTGCCAATCTGTGTAGATAAAGTTGATACTTGTTGGGTTAAGATGTTTCCATTCCTTTTTCTGCTCAGCTATTCAACTCTCTGTTCTCCTCAGTGCAGCTGCCAGTGGAAAGAAACTAAGGCTGTGGCAGAGCATGATCAGCAGAAGGAGTCAGAGGTGGGGAAGTAGGCTCCAGGGGAGCAGAGGAAGCACCAGATTCTAAGGCCCCAGGCGGGAAGTAGAATCCAAGGGTGGTGGAGAAAGCTGTAGGGCAAGAGAGAAGGGTCCAAGGGATGAGACAGAATGGACTCAGGAGGTGGGGTCAGCCAGGAGGAAAAGGAGAAGGGGAACACAGACTGATGAATACAAGACCAGTGGAAGGGAAAAAGAGACAAGAGATGAGTTTTGTAGAGGGGAGTGGGAGGAAACACTGAGAGGACGTGAGAGAGGATCAAGTAGTTGTAGGAGAGTAAGGAGAACCAAGGAGGACAGGAAACAAGTGAGTAAAACTTTCAAAAATGAGATGGGTGCATCAAGGAATTATGTTGCATTATTCACATTGTGGGACAAAATGGCTTTGCAATGTATGTGGAGTACTCGTGGAAGGACTGATAAGTGAATTTATTTCCTTGTTGTTTGGACAGAATAAATAAATTTTTGTGGTTCCATACAAATATGGTATTACCATGTGTTGGCTCCTGTCACAGATCATATTTCAGCTCAAGGATTGTAACAAAACCTAAGTTTCTATATACTTATAATGGACTTTGGAGATGAATTCCACCTTTCAAATATGTCTTGTTTCCTGTATTTTGTCTTGCAGATAAAGTTCTAGGTTGGCAGTAAGATCAATTACCAATTGCCACAGACTTAGTGTATAAACCTGGGTAAGTCCCTTATTTTCTGAATCTCAATTCATCCCTTTCTTTAAAGTTAGAATAAGATTTGTTTACTTCATAAGTGAGGATAATGTTTGTTGAGATGTGCTGTTCAGACACTATGGTGATGATGGCAACAAAAGGCTTTCTGTGGAGTGAGGTGCAAGAATGTGTTTAAAAAGCACCACCTAATATTAATACCCTGTGTCACAAGGATGTCAATTTTATAATTGTTTCTGCTCAATTCTACTATCTGATTTGCCTCTAAATATACATAGTTCCTTTGTGAATGTCTATTATTGCAGCATATTCTTTCCATTAAGAAGTTTCTGATGAAAAGCCATCTAAGTCCTGAAACACATTCACAATATGCACATTTTCCTACATCCATATGACTTTTCCTCTCAGTGAGGTGATCCAAATAAATTTCAAACTTTTCTTCAAGAGTTCTTCCCTTTACATTTTTGAACTGTTATTGGGGGGTGGGGTCATTATTTGGATACATTCACTTTCACAAAAGATTAATTAGCTTTACTTTTCAACCTTTGGACAACTGGATATTTAATGGGTCTCATTGCCATTTGTATCTTCTTTGCATAAATTCACATAGGGGATGATTCTGACAACCTCCAGGAATTATATTGTAAATAATACCAATAATTTCACTTTGCAGCCCATCATTGATTTTGTTTGTCTGTTTGATTTCTTTAAAGTTTTTCAAGAGGCAGTTGGAATTATCATCATAACACTTAAGGTTTGATTTTCCACTAGATTTCAACCTAACATTATTTGTGTGGGTACAGTTTTGTGTTTGCTTTGAAGTGCAGGCACAAAAAAGTGCAGATGCAATATCTGTAGGGACAACTTGTAGCTTTAAAAAAAAAAATAGAAACCATTATTGAAAATAAAGCCCTTAATGATGAGGACCTGAAACCAGCATGGTTTTCTGCAGTTCTGTTCTGACCACAAATATCATCCTGTCTTCATGCATATCTGGACCTTGGTGGATGCTATTCACATTAATTTCCTATGCTGTAGTAGCAAGTCAAATAAAGACTAATCAGTGGAGAAGTTTTTGGTGAGAGAGAGTTGTTTGCTTTCATACATAAACCAGTTTCCCAATGTGAATCACAATTTCAATTCTGGTTATGATTTTTACAAAACACCCAGTGTAGAAACACGCCACCATTTCTCCAGTCTGTTGGATAGGAGACCTGAAATATGACAAAACTGCTCATCCTCACTTGGCTCAAACACCTCCGGTTAGCAGGTATTGAAGTAAAAATGATTTGCTCACTCACTGCACATAAGTAGCTGACAGACTGCTAAAGACTTAACTGAAAAGGAGTTAGGTGCTTGGCCTAAATTTCCCTGGAGCTGCCAGGACACCAAAAGCTTACAACTTTGCATGCAACATCCCCCATACAAGATTTCAGAGATGGCAGTTTCCTTTGGCACTTCACCCTCTTTTGCTAGTTTCTTTAAACCAGATTAAAGTAACAGGTACGGATTTTCTTTTTAACTGACTAAGAAAAGATGATGAAGGGGAAGCAGCAGTTGTGAAAAGGAGGAGATATACTAGCAACAGCATCTTCTTGCACCAAACGTGGTATATAGAAATTCAAAGTGAATTGGGTGATGGTGGTCCATTTTTCATTTTTTGACAGCTTTCTGAACTTTTTGGGGGCCTAGAACATCTTCATCTGGGCAACTTTTTTTTTTTTTTTTAACAGCCTAACTACCATGTTGATTTTTTGGGAATGCTGAAGTGGAAACAGGAACTACTCAAGCTACAACCATTTTTTGTAAAATTTTATCAACAAAAGACAGTCATTTTCCCCAGAGACTTCATTATTTCTAGGAATTACATAGTCACCTCACGTTCCAGAACCTTACTGATATGGTTGCTCGGGGAAATGAAAGATTAAGCATTTTGATTCTTTAAATAAACATTTTCCTCATGATTAAAATCTAGAGCAGGTAGACTGGGGATTAAGTTGGTGCTAATAAGGGAGAGAGTCAGGCATTAAAGCTGAATGATACTATATTTCTTTAATATCAAAGTGTAAGCTGATCAAATATAAAGTCAGTGACAGCAGTGCAAGACTTCTGGACTTTCTAGAAGTGGTAATTTTTTTTTTATTATGACTGCCAAAAATGCTGACAGGCTGGAAATTTGTGTCCCAAATGTACCAATTGCACTGGCATTTAAAAATTATATTTAGATATATTTTCTCTAAAAGGAAGAACATGAGTTTTTCAGTAGATTTGCAGTTACAAAACAGTTAAAGACATGTAATTATTTAGCAAATTAAATGGCATATTTGTAAGCATATTTTTAAAAAAACACATTTCTTGGGCAAAACATTGAACCATCATCGTCAAAGCATAGCTACACTGCTTCAAGACTGAACCTTCAGTCTGCGCATCCAGGGTGCCCAGACAGTATTGGGTGGGCCTGATTGAGACTATAATCCCTTAGGGAAGGCCTGTCTTTGCTCATATATTTTTGCAGTGCTGAGAACAGTACTGAAGCTCAGTAAATAATGAATAATGATTCTAGTGGTAGATCTAAAAAAATATTATTTCTAAAACGCTGTAGACAAACTTTGACAGTGATACAGTTTTATATCCCTTGGGAGACTTCTTTCTGGGGGAAATTGGTGTAAATTGGATCAACAGCATTGTAAATCAAGTTCAAGTTCCATAAATCATGCCACATGCTCAGAAAAGAAGAACAGGATAAATAAATAATAGCTCTGTTATGAACAATGCCCTGAAAAAATTAACAAACTAAAGAAACAGTGGCAGGAGCAAACAATAGACTTAAGGTTCATAAATATGTCCATTGAACACACACTGTACAGAGACATCTGAAATGCCAGCATAAGTTCTAAAATGTTTCTGTTTTAAGGTGGGCTTCTCTCTATGGTTTTGTCTTCACTAGGAAAAAAAGGTGCATGTTTAACTCAAGTTAGATAACATGAGGTAAAAAAATCTCACACAAGATAGCTGGTCAAGGTAAACCTGAGACTCCCCTATAGTCTAGCTCATATGGAAACTACAAAGACAAATTGCTCCTCACTGGGATGTGGTAACAGAGGAGTAGGAAGCTCCTTCTTCAGCATGGTCATGATCAGACATCATTAGCTTTATAAGCATATTTACTGTGGATATGTCCTGCCTCCGCTGTGTAACTGTGTTCTGTGACCATTTCCTCTTCCTCATAATATGCAATTTCAGCTTTCTTTGAAATTCAACATAATGCTGCATAATGTCTCTTCTAATGAATGTTATGGCACTCAGCTTCTCAAGCGAGGCATGCTTTCTAGGAAAGCTAGGTATCTTCCCACATCATCCACATGCAGCTTTTTGTTCTCCACTACCTGTACCCAAATTTTTCTGTTGTAGTTGCTCAGGTTTTTGTGCTTTATGTTTCTTTTTCAGTTCAAACTCATTGCACTGAAATTCGCATCCTAATATTTCCCTTTTTATGTTCTGTAGGAGCAAGTGAAGGACCTGCCGCCGAAGTGCCGCTGAAGACCCGGACCACCGCCGGATATTCAAATTGGGCACCGCACTTCCTATAGCCAGCCCTGGTCTACATCAAGGGTGCCCATCCTATGATCCATGGGCCATACATGGCCCATCAGAGCATTTCATAAGGTCCACAGCCTGCTTCAACACAATATACTAACTGCTGATTCGTTAGCATTTTGTCATGCTTACATCATTGTAGTTTACAAAACTGTGTAAATAAACAAGACTGTACATAGAAACAACCTATCTCAATACATAGGATACAAGCTGAACTTAAAATATAAATCAATATAGATGACTTTAAATCTTATTAAAATACATGGAATCCATTTGGCCCACACAAGGTTGCGCTTAGGTTTATGTGGCCTTCCTGAGTAATAAGGTTGGGCACCACTGGTCTAGAATAATACTTAGTCCTGCCTCAGTGCAGGGGACTGGACTAGATGACCTATCACGAGTCCCTTCCAGTCCTAAGAGCTGGGAAAGAAAACAAAAGGAAATTACCTGTTGCCACTAGCTAATCAAACAGCATATGCACAAACCTCTTAGGACACCAAAAAAAAATCCAATCCTCTTCTTAAAAACGGTACATTTTATTAAAAACAAAAAGGAAAAATACATTTGGAACTTAGGCTTTTGCTAGATTTTAAAAGAGCAATTCCAAAAATTAAGCAACCAAATTAGCTTTCTTGGGGGTTCAACTTAAAGGTTACAAGCAAACAAAAGCATCTGGGGTTAGCACAGAGGAATCCACAAGCCAAAATAAAAAATAAACCTGATTGTGTCTAATTAAACATTCCCTATCCAAATTATTTCTTCTAGGTATGGAAGATGAATTTTCATACCTGGTTCAAGCCTTATATAGCATTGCTGCACCATGTCTCCTTCTCCAGAGAACAACAGACAAAGGGAAAGCTTCTTTCTCCATTTTAAAAAGTTCTAGCCTTCCCACTGGTTCTTTTGGTCAGGTGCCCTTTTTTTCCCCCCTTTACTTGGGGGACTTTTAAACCCTTTAAAGGTAAAGCAAGTAAAGAACAGCTACCAAGAGGGATTTTACAGCTAACTGTCTGGTTGGGTGTCCATCAAAGGGAGCTTTATTTATCGGAATAACAATGAGGATAGGACAGTCATGCAGAGCAAACCTGATTACTTGGTAAGCTCATCCCATTCTGACAAAATGCATTTTAAAAGAGCCAAATGAAAAGCTATATATCTAGGGAACAAGGAATGGAGACTATACCTACATGAAAAAGATTTAGGTGTCATGGTGGACAAACATAACACGAGCTCCCAGAGTGGTGCTGTGACTAAAAAGTCTAATGTGACCCTTAGATTGATAAGCAGGGGAGTAGGGAGTATGAGAAGCGAGGTGATGTTACCTCTGTATATGGCACTGGTGATATTGAGTGTGGAATACTTTGTACAGCCCTGGTATCCACATTTTAAAATGGATGTCAAAAATTGGAGAGGGTGCAGAAAAGAGCCACAAAAATTATTTGAAGGATTGGGAAAATGCTGTACAGGGAGATACTTAAAGAGCTCAATCAGTTTAGTTTATCAAAAAGAAGATTGAGAGTTGACTTGATTGCAGAGTATAAGTACCTTCATCGGAAGGAAATACCATGTACTAAAGAGCTCTTTAATCTAAATGAGAAAGGCATAACAAGAACCAATGGCTGGAAACTGAAGCCAGCCAGATTCAAATTACATACACATTTTTAACAGTGAGGTCAATTAACCATTGGAACAAACTACCAAGGGAAGTGGTGGATTCTCTGTCTCTTGATGTCTTCAAATCAAGACTGGATGCCTTTCCGGATGGTGTGCTTTAGCGAAACACGAGTTTTGGGGTTCAATACAGTGGTAACAGGGTGAAATGTAATGGACTTTTATATATAGAAGGTCAGACTTGATGATCTAATGATTCCTTTTTAGCCTTAAACTCTATGAATCTATAGATTCATAGGCAACAGCATGAAGGAAGAAGTCTTCCTACATTTTTATATCTTTAGCAACTTAAGGACAAACAAAGTCTAAAATACAAAATATAAATCCCAATGTCCTAGCAATGCACAATGATATTCCAGAACTCTTCTTTTATGCATACATTTGATTCAGCAGTCCATAATCTTGTCCTTAGACACAATGGCATCTTGGTTTGGTTAGATTCTAGGTACTAACACAATATAAATGTTAAATAAATAAATAAATAAAGAAGAATAAACTAGGCAACTTCTCTATTTCAATAACTTGACTATGCCCAAGGAAAAGGCTGACAGATGATTTGTGCCCATCCACACCAAACATTTGGATCCCATGTGATTATTGTCAACAGGTCACTTACCTGATGAGATGATGGCTTTAATGGCCCCAACTCTGCAATGTGCAGTGCACAGGCACACCGCTGATTCTTCTTGGAAGAACTTAAGTAGGGTCAGCAACCTGCCAGTATGCGACACAGCGCATGTCAAGATGTTAGCTATGGGGCACTCTCCCTCGCTTGCGAGGGAGGCTCATATTGGATCATAAAGACAGTTAAACACAAGTTAAACACAAGTTTGAGATCTGCCAATCTTGACAGTATTTTTGTTTGTGCGTGTTTGTGTTTGTCTACCCAAACAGACTTCAGCTCTTCAAGCTGTTGCTGCACCACTGAGCTGTACAGCTCTATCATTTTCTCAAACAGAAAAATTTATTCTCTTTCAGAGCTTACAGATTTCACTTTAAAAAAAATATTACTCTTACTTGGGAGCATGATAGTTTAGAAAAGGATTAACTGAGAAGGATTAGAATTAGTTCCTGTGCAAAATGACATCTTAGAACAGGAGAGCGCGAAAGGCAAAACATATTTTCTCTTTTCTTTTACTTCCCCTTTGCACAATCCTTAATCCCATTTCAAGTGAGTGTCAGGGTATGGCTACACTTACAGTTTGCAGCGCTGGTAGTTTGCAGCGCTGGTCATCCAGCTGTGCAGGGCGAGTGCTGGTGTGTGGCCACACTCACAGCTACCAGCGCTGGTGTGTGGCCACATTTGCAGTATTTGCAGCGCTGTTGGGAGTGATGCATTATGGGCAGCTATCCCAGCATTCATGTGGCCGCAACGTGCTTTTCAAAAGAGGGGGGTGGAGTGGGGTCTAGTGTGACAGGGAGCGGGGGGAGAGAGAGAGGGGATTTTTGGAGCCAACACTGTGTGTTTAGCTTCCTGCCTTGAAAAATCAGAACATGTTTCCGACCCCTTAGTCTTAACTCTTAATTGCAAACAGCCTGCAGCCAACACGACTCCCTGCTGTTTCACTCCCTCCCTCCCTGCCTGCCTCTCATTTGATTGTTTACAGCCAGGTACAGATGATCACAGCAAACAGGAGCTCTGTTTGTTTTTTTAGATAAGCAGCAGCGGCAACGGAGCTCCGCGCATAACAAAACAAAGAGAGGCTGCATAACAAAACAAAGAGAGTAATTTATAAAAGCATTCTGGGATACATCTTTATACCCTGGAGGCCAATCACAGCGCTGGTGTGTGGCCACACTTGATGACTAGCGCTGCAGCACCAGCGCTGGAATCCTTATTCCCCATGCTGAGTGCTGCAGCCAGGGAGTTGCAGCGCTGGAAGTGCCCTGCAGGTGTGGCCACTTACTAATTGCAGCGCTGGTGGAGGCTTTCCAGCGCTGCAACTCGCCAGTGTAGCCATACCCTCAGTGTTCCAGAACATTCTGGAGACATTCCAGCCTACCTTAGTTAACTGGGTACAAAGATTAGGCACTTGATTTCAGCTAAATATTACATATTAGTTCAAAGGAGCCTGTTTCAAATGGTTTAGCAGAATTAGTTGAGTGCTTAATGTTCAGATGAATAATGAAAAGCACCAATGTAAAGCTATTTTCTTCCATGAATTCTTAAAATCCTCAGCACAAGGAAATATCTATCATGTAGTTGGATACAACTTTAAACAAAAAAACCCAAGATGTTTTCTGAGAATGCAGAATTAATTTAATACATAGGCTTGATTTTCTTAAAATAATTATTGCATGCACCAGGGTCATTTGCCAGCTAAATTCTCCCTGAGGGCACAGAGTTTATTGCTACTGTTTACTGAGCTGACAGTGTTGGATATGGTACAGTGCATAAAGGAAGAAATGATCCTTGCCCTAAGGAGGCGCTACAATATACAGGCTCAATCCTGCTCCCATTGATATTTATGGTAAAATGCTCAATGACTTCAGTAGGTGTAAGATCAAGTCTTAAGACACCCTGTGACATTGCACTCCATATGCTTTATAAAAATATGCTTGGAATATAAATATAATGTAACTGGAATATGCTTTATGCAAAAGGTCTCTTGTAAGGTATCATTACAAAGTTTATAATCTGAGTGTGTGCATCCTATTTGTGTGTATGTATCATTCTTGTATCTAAAACTAGAAATATGAAGTTAACTCTGAGGTCCTATTGTAATTATGCAAAGTGTGGGCCATTAATGGTGGTTTAGATTCTTGATGGCACCCATTGACTAGGACAATTGGCTGTAGATGGTTTATTTACCGGCAAACCTTCTTGTGGACATGGGAGGCAGCATGTGGGTAATGAAGAATGAGGTCTTACAGTGACATGTGACCATGTCACCTGTTACTGGAATCCATCTTAAATCTAGTGCTTTTCCATTTAGAAGGAGAGGTGGGAACCCAGAAAGATAAAAGATTCCCGCCTTGGGCCAAAGCTATAAAAGGGGGTCGAACAGAACAAAGGGGGCTGCAGTCATGAAAAAACCCCTAGTTACCTCTTAAGCTGAAACTAACAAAAGCTGTACCAGGGGAAAGGATTGGGCCCAGACTAAGAAGAAGTCTAGTCTGTGAAAGACGCTTATTGGAACATCTCTGAGGGTGAGATTTACCTGTATTCAGTTTTTTTATATATTAGACTTAGACTTGGGTGTTTTTGCTTTATTTTACTTGGTGACGTAGGGCAGGTCTACACTAAGAGCGGGGGTCGAACTAGGGTACGCAAGTTCAGCTACGTGAATAGCGTAGCTGAATTCGAAGTACCCTAGTTCGAACTACTCACCTGTCCAGACGCCGCGGAATCGAAGTCCGCGGCTCCAAGGTCGACTCCGCCACCGCCTTTTGCAGTGGTGGAGTACCGGAGTCGACCCCAGCGCTTCCGGAGTTCGAACTATCGCGTCCTGATTAGACGCGATAGTTTGAACTCCGAGAAGTCGAACTCACCGCGTCGACCCGGCTGGTAAGTGTAGACTAGCCCTTACTTTGTTCTGTCTGTTATTAACTGGAACCACTTAAATCCTACCTTTTATTCTTAATAAAATCACTTTTGTTTATTAATTAATCCAGAGTAAGTGATATATATCTGGCGGAGCAACCAGTTGTGCATCTCTCTCTCTGTCAATGTTATAGAGGGTGGACAATTTATGAGTTTACCCTGTATGAGCTTTATACAGAGTAAAACGGATTTATTTGGGGTTTGGATCCCATTGGGAGCTGGATATCTGGGTGCTGGATCCAGGAGTACCTGCTGAGTGGTTTTCAGTTAAAGCCTGCAGCTTTGAGGACGTGGTTCAGACCCTGGGTCTGTGTTGCAGCAGGTTTGCATGTCTGCCTCAACAAGACAGTGTTGTGGAGTCCCAAGCCAATAGGGAAAAACAGGCTCAGAGGTAGTTTAGCACATCAGGTGACAGTCCCAAGGTGGTCTTTGTGACCGAACCCGTCTCACACACCATGACAGAACATTCCAAAAACACATTGGTGGGTTAGCTGAAGAGATGAAAAAGAGATTAATTTGTTTGTCTCACGGAGTATTTGTTTCTTTAATAGAGTTTAATGAGTTGTTAAAATTATACCCCAGAGAAAGCCATTTTATTGATCTATAAAACAATCTGCAAATCTGCAAATTTAAAGGCATATAGTGGCCTAAAGGGCTCTTGTGGTAGCAAAGGTTAATGTCTGTTGGCACTGTGACCTGACCAGTTTTAATGCAACTTTACGGTATATAATACCAAATGCAATTATTAAATCTCTGTAAATATTACAGTAGTGATTCTGTGACTCTTGAAATTGCCATTTCTTTTACACAGAAGAGCTTGATTTTGAGGGAAGGATTTATGGCTTGCAGAGCCGCTAACCCTAAGCATTCCAAAAATCAATCAATCAAACCCCAAATATTGTATAATGAAATTGGCTAAAAAAAGGGAGATTTTTAAATAAATAAATGTTAGGTTCTTATTAGTTTTGTGGGTTTGAACCATTATTCATTATTTTAGGCTTTTCTATGGAACCATAAGGGCTAGAAACAGCTTAAATTTGGTAAAGAAGATTTTCACATAATCATATGAGTCCAGGAGCTAGGATTTTCAGAAAAATTCAATGACAAAAAAGGTGTGTTAATGCAGTTAAGGTTGCTTGGTGGAGTATCGTCCTCTTGCAGAACATCGAGTTCAGCAAAACACAAAACTTCTGCAAACCATGAAATTCAATGAAGTTAAGGTTGCCCATGCAACTTCAACTCTGCCCTTTCTCAGCAATGTCCTGTTAACACACATATATTTACTCTGCCAAAACCACAGTTGCTGAAGTGTACAAGCTCTTCACCTTCTTTTATAACTTATTCACTCTCACCCACAGGATTTCATCTAAACACTATCAAAGGACAAAAAGGGGAAAAACAAAGTTCATGACACTTCTCCTCTATCCTCTTTGAGCACTGTCTCAATCAGCATGTATCACATAATCACCCTTGGCACTATAAGGAAGTTTCAGTTCCTGGCATACCTTCCCACACTTAGCCAACTCCCCAGAAAGAATGCCACACATGGACAATTTAAGAACCACTTCACAACCTTTTAAAGCTCATTTACACATACTCACAGGATACAATATCAACTTGCACTTTCATTTGACCATCACTAAAGCATTATAATCCTTTCATATTCCACCTCACTACTGATAATGTCCTTTGTAATAAAAGCCTGATATCTTGCTTCTGACATAACCCACACAATTCTACACAGATATCGAGCATACTGCATCCTGAAGGCACACATACACCTTTTCCCTTTTCTCACATGTGAGAGGGTGCAAAATATATTTCTCCTCATAGCACAATCACAGCTCTGTCACACACTTCAAATTAATCCACAGAAGGAAAACATCTCCCTGAATCTTCACTTCCTGTTACACATGTATTTCTGTTGCTGTTACTTCTCACTACCCACTATAACCCAACTCACATGCAGTTGCTGGAGCAAAGGAGAACTGTGTTACAGTGGAATGGTGTTCCTGGTCATGTTTCAGAATAGTTGGAGGGTGGAGTCTGTGGCAGGGCTGCTGAGAGAAATCACAGACAGGGTTTCTGTTCCAAAATATTGAGCGTTATGTTTGAAAGACGTTATGACCTCATCCAATATCCATATCCCATATCTGAAAACAGTGGAGGTGTAAGAGCTTGCAACATTTCTATGCTGCACCGCACAGTATACATTTTCTGATCAATGTTCTACCAAGATTTATTATCAACTTTCATATTGTTACTGTCGCAATTATTCAGATACTCCGCCAAATCAGAGACAATTATCAGAGCTCCCAGACTCAAATCTCTGATGCGCTCCAAATCTGCTCTCATACATGAGGTGAACACCAAGAAGAAGACCCAGATCAATTCCACCCAAGTGAATCATCATACTGTCTAGTAGATCACAACCTCTTAAGTTACCAGTTAGGTGCTGCAAATTGGGCAAAACATGATGCCAATGTAGGGCACCTCTTTCCACCCAAATCAGTCTGTACTTAGCACTTACCATATTCCTTGCTCTCCCGCAAACTTTTCATGATACAGGAATCACCCAGAATCCACACATTAGCAACCCTGTCAGTGCATATATTTCTTTTCCCTCAGCGGTAAAGATACCTGTGTTGTCACTTCCAAAACCTCTACTCTGGGTGTCTTTGGAAATATCACACTAATCCGCTCCGAGATAAGGAAGTAACCACGTGCCTCCTCTCCCCTCCCATGGGCTAGTTAAACAGGTTTTCTCAAACAACAAATCCACAACTTGCCTACCACCTGTCCACATTTCCTGCCCCCTCCCACAGACACAACCCCTCTCCCTAACCTCCTCCTCCTTTCCTCCCACCGGACAGACTCACAGTGTCCTTTGTCTCTGGCTCCTCCCCACCTAATATAACAAACATTTTGGTTAGACCAGCTGCTGACTATTCTGCTGAACTCACAGTAAACCTCCCTGTAAAATACCATTCTCAATTTGGGTGCCACAAAGATTTAGTGGGTACCATGCACCACCTTGGGTAAAACTTGACAGATTGAGACCATATTGACCTACATCACACCAATAGTTTGATCTCTAGCTCTGTGCGCAAAAAAAAACCCCAACCAATTTTAAAAAACAAACAACAACAACAAACAAAACACACTTAGAAACATTTTGAAAATGGCAATTTTGTTCAAGGCTTCTGTGACCGCAACCCCTTGCTCAAGTAACCCCAAACATGGGTCACTAACTCTACCCACCACTCTCCAAAGGCACACCAAATTTCAAAGGAAGTCAACTAAGCTATTCCATTTTAGAAGATGTAGAAATATCAACTTTTAAACAGAAATTGTGATACAACTATAATATCAAATACCTTGAAACTCATGATAAAACCATGAAAGCTGGCAACTCTGGGATTGGCATTTGTTTTTACCCTTAAGCCATTTTAAAAAACAAAATGTCTTAAATACGTTGAGACTTTATAAAAGCATAGTGTCTTCAGAAAATGGTGTCCTTTTATGAGATGCACTATTGTAGCCATATCGGTCCCAGGATATTAGAGTGAAAAGGTGGGTGAGGTAATATCTTTTATTGGACCAACTTCCTAGCCTGAGCCCTAACATCTACACTGCAATTAAACAGTCGGTTAGCAAAAGTTCCACAAGCCTTACTCAGTGGATTGCAGTGTAGACATACTCCCAGAGCCATGTCACATATTACTGGAATGCTGCAACTCTGATTGCAAAATTATGCTAATGCGTACTGATAACTATGTACTTAATTGCTAAAGTGCAAGAAATTAGTGATCATAGAAGTCCCAATAAGGGGATAAGAAATAATGGCTTCGGCCAAAGATTTTGTATTGTTAAATGATGCTAATTTCAATTATTTCAGTTTCTGTTATCAAGAAATGGCTAGGAAACCAACCGTGAATTGCTTAGGCAGAAAGATATGTGTGTGAGAGAAAAATCTTTATAAACAGAGACCTGTATATGACCAGTGACAAAGTGAACATTGACCATATTTGGCAGAAGCACAGACACAGATCTGGTCAGTTACAGCTGCCTACACAGTTCTGCCCAAAATAGCAACTCTGTATATGGTCTATATTTTGCTGCATTTCCAGCCTGACCCAATCATACCCTCATGAGGAAATATGGAAACAAATCAACAGAGCCAGACATGTACTCAGAAGCCTCCTGCTGCAAGACAAGCCCAAGAAAGAAACCAACAGGACTCCACTGGCCATCACCTACAGTCCGCAGCTAAAAACTCTCCAACGCATCATCAGTGACCTACAACCCATCCTGGACAACAGATCCCTTGCTTTCACAGGCCTTGGTTGGCAGGCCAGTCCTCACCCACAGACAACCCACCAACCTTAAGCATATTCTCACAAGCAACCACACACCGCACTATAGTCACTCTAAATCAGGAACCAATCCATGCAACAAACCTGGATGCCAACTTTGCCCACATATTTACACCAGCGACACCATCACAGGACCTAACCAGATCAGCTACAACATCACTGGTTCATTCACTTGCACATCCACCAATGTAATATATGCCATCATGTGTCAGCAATGCCCCTCTGCCAGGTACATCGGCAAAACTGGACAATCCCTACGTAAAAGGATAAATGGACACAAGTCAGATATTAGGAATGGCAATATACAAAAACCTGTAGGAGAACACTTCAACCTCCCTGGACACACAATAGCAGATTTAAAGGTAGCCATCCTGCAACAAAAAACCTTCAGGACCAGACTCCAAAGAGAAACTGATGAGCTTCAGTTCCTTTGTAAATTTGACACCATCAGCTCAGGATTAAACAAAGACTGTGAATGGCTAGCCAACTGCAAAAGCAGTTTCTCCTCCCTTGGTGTTCACACCTCAACTGCTAGAAGAGGGCCTCATCCTCCCTGATTGAACTAACCTCGTTATCTCTAGACTCATTCTGGCCTGCATATTTATACCTGCCTCTGGAAATTTCCACCACGTGAGTCTGACAAAGTGGGTATTCACCCACAAAAGCTTATACTCCAATACTTTTGTTAGTCTGTAAGGTGCCACAGGACTCTTTGTAACATTTTGTTGTTGTTGTTTTAAGAAATGAAGCCTCAGATATGGGATTAAAATCTTCAGCTGCTGTAAATCAGCACAACTCTACTGAAGTCAAATCACCAATTTACACCAGCTGATTTAACATGAAAGATAAGCTGCTCTCTGAGATTCTTTTAAATAGCAACACACAAACAAGATGACAAACAGATGGAGAGGCATCCTGAACTATGGCATTTTCAAGCGGCCTTCATTAACGTAAAATATGCCTGCACCCATTTATGCACACAGAAACACTCCCACACACAAACAGGCGTTTGTACATAGAAAAATCAGGTAGTTTATGCCTATCCACTCTACTTTCAGACAGGTTTCAGAGTAGCAGCCGTGTTAGTCTGTATCCGCAAAAAAAACAGGAGTACTTGTGGCACCTTAAAGACTAACAAATTTATTTTAGCATGAGCTTTCGTGAGCTGCAGCTCACTCACGAAAGCTCATGCTAAAATAAATGTGTTAGTCTTTAAGGTGCCACAAGTACTCCTGTTTTTTTACTTTCAGACAGATATACTTTATGAATGCAAATAGGGATTTGAGAGAGATAAGTGGCTGTGCTCGTGAGTTTTGTGGGTGTGCTAATGGAAGCTATTTGAAAAATTGTCAGCAAGTAACTCCTTGCTTTTGCCAGTTTCACTTTGTTGTTTTGACATGAAAATTCTAGATAAAATACCCCAAACTTCTAACACAAAACAACTTGCTGGGTAGTTGATTTACATTAGTAAGTAATCCATAGCTCATGGTTATTATTACAATATTCCTCCAATGGAATAAACATATGAGAAATCGCATTCTATTCTGTTCATATTTTGCCATTACCAAGTGAAACCATTCAGTACTTAGGGACAAATTCTGTGATCAGATCGTCAGTATATACCCCATCTTGGGATTTTTTTTTTTGCAGCAAGTTTAGCAACTGAAGCTTTGAAGCCTCCCTGTTTATCCACAGGAACTCTGTTGCCCTAGTAAATACACAAGTCTTTTGATCTACTCTTGTCAGTGTTTGTGTTATTTACGTTGTTAGCTCTTCCAGGCAAGAACATTACTTGTAAAGCACTACAATGCACCTATGATGCTATGTTAGTAATAACGAACCATTTTCACTGGGAAAAAATATGAAGCAACATGTGTATTTTTGTTAATAATGGAGTGAGTTATTAAAATGCTACTACCATCTTGTTACGGCTGATGTAGGCCAAATTTTGTAAGTGTACATTATACTTGGCCTTTGATAGAATAATGTGCATATTTGAATCATTTATGCATGACCAATATATGCTTGTATTTTATTACTGTACTATAATTATTCAGATATTCAATTGAAAATGTAAGATTCAGGGAATTCATGTGGATTTATGGAAATGCTGGAAGATTTGAGGTCCATGGCTTAGATCCATTCATCTGGTATTTAATTTGTGAAAGATACATTAATGATCCAATTATTTTCCTTGTTCTATAATAACATTCAACAGAAAACATCACAAAGGAAGTGTCTTATGAAAATGTTCTAATTGATGTGCTAGGTACAGTGTGTTGTATAACTGTGATATGGTTATTTTGAACTCAAAAGATTAGGATATAATAATTAACAAATGATGTATTGCATTTCATGGCAATATGCAGGGTATGTTGGTTCCAGAATTGTTGGGATGTGACTATCACTGATCAATACATTTCCTTGTAGCTCATTAAAAATGAGTTACTTACAAAACATTTCAGTTTTGTTTGTGAAATGGTATTCAACATGAGCAAAGTTTGTCTACAAGGCCATCTGCCATCTTACTAGGTTTGAATAGCCTTATGTGGAGAATAATAATTATTCTACTGAAATTTCAAAGTTCCAATGGCTAATCTACCAAAAAAGTGTTACTTGCCTGAAAAGACTTCCAACTTCTTTTTAGGATAAATTCTGATCATATTATTGTATTTAGTAATAATGATAGGACTCTACAACAGATCAATGATTTTTCAGGTAACACCACTTACAATTAGGAAGGTGATCAATGCTTCTTTAGATAAAGAAATGAAAGAGATGGTTCTTTATCTGAGTGTCAGAATGAACAATTCGCAGAAACAAAAACATGAGACTGGTGAGATTTATACAAGGGTAAAAGTCACATGGCAACAATGGTGTGACCAACAAAATGGATGGGGGGGGGGGGAAGAGGAGAGAGAGAGAGAGAAAAAAGAAATAATGTCCCCAGATAGATTAATCAAATAGATCACCCAGAAGGAAAGGAGACCATGCCAAATAACCCAAGGTCCCTTATACTATATGTTACCCATGGTTTTCAGAAAACAAAGCAGTGCTAACTTCACTGTTTTCCTCCAGACAGCGTCAGGAGTAAATCAGTGGGGGCACAGCTCCTCCATCTGATAAATGATTGGTACAAACAAGTGTGTTTTTACCTAAAAATACTTTGTTATTAGGTCTCAAGCATGTGCATACACGCATGCTGTTGTAGCAGCTTCAGAACATTCCAAACATTTACATTTACCCAAAGTCTGAGATGGTTTTGAGGAATCAGCAACCAGCCTTTTGGAGCGCTCCTTCCTGCCACCTGGAGTGGGGCTTAGGTGCCAGATCCTTGCCCAAATAGAAGCTTCAATGCACGCTAACTAAAGTTTTTATAGGTTTTCTTCAAACAAAGCATATAACTCAAATTGCTCCTAACAGGCTAACAATTTCCTTAGCAACACCCAATAACAATGTGTTATTTTCCTTATCCGAAAAGCAGCTTCAGCAAAAAAAAATGTAAACACAGACAACCAGAATCAAGATCAGTTTTCCACATTTCCACTCCCGCCCTTCTCATGAATCTGTTCTTTCACTTTATCTATCCCAGTCAGTAAAACTGCAGCTTTCAACTGTTTTTGTCTGCCTAAGAAAAGCCAGATTTTGACCCTGGCTTCGTGGTATCCTCACTTCCAGCTCAGGGAGTGCGAGTGGGGGTTGTGTGTGTAAGATGGTTGCTGATTGTATCAAATCCAGTTCTCTCACAATATAGTCTATATGTCAAACCTTCATGCATACTGGAAAAGAACAGCATAGGGAAAGATTGAAGTCCTTAGCATATGTATTGTATAACAAATCCTATCCACTTAACTGCCTGTACAATATAATTTGCAAGAACTTTGAAATAAATGGTAAAATAAATGTGTTTTTCTTAGTCACCAATGAAACCCTTTTAAAACTTGTGTGTGAGAAAGTTTAAATTCACTAGAGTTAAGGATTTCTCTTTGGGTCCATCTATTCTTATTTTAAAAGAACTTTTAAGCAGCTTTTTAGTGAGAGTCCTGTTAGTTAAAATAAAGCATTCCTCATCAAGATGACGAAACAGATAAAAAATAAATATTTGTTTATAGAGAGTCTAACATGAGATAAGAACTATACACAAAACTGGAAAGGAGAATAGAAAAAAGGCTTGAAATAATAGATACATGAAAAAAATTAACAAAAGAACACCTTAGTATGGTCAGGATTTAACAAATTAGGTTGAATTGTGAAAGATAACTATGTCCCTCTCTAGAAATAATAAAATATGTTCTTACCCCCAATCTTTGCTTTTGAGAATTTTAAAAGTTACAGCAGTTAAACCCACAGTTTGACCTACTATTCACTCTTTAGGAGAGACATTTAAGCTGAACACTTCACTCCACTCACCGGGCTACTGATTCAGGAAAGCACTTAAGCATGCCCTTAATTTTAACAATGTGCTTAAATGGGATTTAGGCATGTGCTCAAGTACTTTGCTAGGAATGCCTTCCTGAATTGAAGCTCAGATGAGCCTGGCAGTTGTCTTCCACTCAAGGCAAAGGATTCACCCAAAGCACTTTAACAGACATTTCTTTTCTCAAACGAAAGCAACAGTCCACATCCTATTAATTTTCTTGGTAACTGGTATGCAGCAGGCACAGTATTCTATTGTTCTTGCTCATTAAACTTCACATGCTTCTAGAAAGTGCAAGAGGTATTTTTCCTTCTTGTTGTGAGTGCTTTACCCTCATCAATGATACTGCTAAAAATGAGAGCATATCTTACCTAAGATTCCTCAAGGAATCAATTCTGAAGCATTTAGAGGAAAGGAATGTGATCAGGAACAGTCAGCATGGATTCACAAAGGGCAAGTCATACCCGACTAACCCAATTGCCTTCTATGAGGAAATAACTGGGTCTGTGGATGAGGGGAAAGCAGTGGATGTGTTATTCCTTGATTTTAGCAAAGCTTTTGATATGGTCTCCCACAGTATTCTTGCCAGCAAGTTAAAGAAGTATGGGCTGGATGACTAGACTATAAGGTGGTGTGACAAAGTTTCTCCTCTACCTTGGTGGGTCCTGCGCTTATTGGCAGATTTGCACACCTTAGTGATCTTCCCCTCTGGTGGAACCCACAGTCTGGGTCAACTCCTCCTGTATCTGATCAGGAGTTGGGAGGTTTGGGGGGAACCCGGGCCCGCCCTCTACTCCGGGTTCCAGCCCAGGGCCCTGTGAATTGCAGCTGTCTATAGTGCCTCCTGTAACAGCTGCATGACAGCTACAACTCCCTGGGCTACTTCCCCATGGCCTCCTCCAAACACCTTCTTTATCCTCACCACAGGACCTTCCTCCTGGTGTCTGATAACGCTTGTACTCCTTAGTCCTCCAGCAGCACACCCTCTCAGTCTCAGCTCCTTGTGCCTCTTGCTCCCAGCTCCTCACACGCCCACCACAAACTGAAGTGAGCTCTTTTTTAAACCCAGGTGCCCTGATTAGCCTGCCTTGTTTGGCTGCAGGTGTTCTAATCAGCCTGTCTGCCTTAATTGGTTCTAGCAGGTTCTTGATTAGTCTAGTGCAGCCCCTGCTGTGGTCACTCAGGAAACAGAAAACTACTAATTCAGTGACCAGTATATTTGCCCTCTACCAGACTCCTGTACCCCACTGGCCTGGGTCTGTCACAGTGGATAGAAAGCTGGCTGAATCGTTGGGCTCAACGGATAGTGATCAACGGCTCCATGTCTAGTTGGCAGCCGGTTTCAAGTGGAGTGTCCCAAGGGTCGGTCCTGGGGCCGGTTTTGTTCAATATCTTCATTAATGATCTGGAGGATGGCATGGACTGCACTCTCAGCAAGTTTGCAGATGACACTAAACTTGGAGGAGTGGTAGATACGCTGGAGGGTAGGGATAGGATACAGAGGGACCTAGACAAATTAGAGGACTGGGCCAAAAGAAATCTGATGAGGTTCAACAAGGACAAGTGCAGAGTCCTGCACTTAGGATGGAAGAATCCCATTCACTGTTAGACTAGGGACCGAATGGCTAGGAAACAGTTCTGCAGAAAGGACCTAGGGGTTACAGTGGATGAGAAGCTGGATATGAGTCAACAGTGTGCCCTTGTTGCCCAAGAAGGCTAACGGCATTTTGGGCTGTATAAGTAGGGGCATTGCCAGCAGATCAAGGGATGTGATCATTCCCCTCTATTCGACATTGGCGAGGCCTCATCTGGAGTACTGTGTCCAGTTTTGGGCCCCACACTACAAGAAGAATGTGGAAAAATTGGAAAGAGTCCAGCGGAGGACAACAAAAATGATTAGGGGGCTGGAGCACATGACTCATGAGGAGAGGCTGAGGGAACTGGGATTGTTTAGTCTGCAGACGAGAAGAATGAGGGGGGATTTGATAGCTGCTTTCAACTACATGAAAGGGGGTTCCAAAGAGGATGGATCTAGACTGTTCTCAGTGGTAGCTGATGACAGAACAAGAAGTAATGGTCTCAAGTTGCAGTGGGGGAGGTTTAGGTTGGATATTAGGAAAAACTTTTTCACTCAGAGTGGTGAAGCACTGGAATGGGTTACCTAGGGAGGTGGTAGAATCTCCTTCCTTAGAGGTTTTTAAAGTCAGGCTTGACAAAGCCCTGGCTGGGATGATTTAGTTGGGAACTGGTCCTGCTTTGAGCAGGGGGTTGGACTAGATGACCTCCTGAGGTCCCTTCCAACCCTGATATTCTATGATTCTATGATTCTAAAATAAAGCAAAGTTTATCAAAATTACACGTGTGAATAAAAATTATCAAAAATTCTGAGATATCCAATAGAGATTTAAAACAGATACAAGATTCTTCAGTATCTGCAAGTACAGTGATGCAGTAGTTCATGTACAACAAATTGATTACAATCAGTTCTCTCACTTTGCTAATCTTGAGGAATTTTCTCAACACTTTTTTAATGTCTCTCTAAGATTGCACAAATTATCCATCAAAAGTATCCTTGTCAAGGCCAACAAAGCCCTCAGTCTTGTGCTTTACCTTCAGTACAGGACTGATCCCATTGATTTCAGTGTGCTTACTCATGTTCCAAAAGTTTAGTCCTTGCTTAAGGGTTTTGCTAGACGGACACAAGTGAACATTAAGCCTATTATTTTCCACTCCCACACAAATATGAAAGAACCAGTTCTTACACAGAATAAACAGAAACCCTAAAAGATCTGAACAACCTGTCTCCAGAACAATAGATCTGGACATTAGAAAATTAGAAAATCCAGCCTCTACGTTAAAAAAAATAAACAATGAGAGTGGAAGGGAGGAAGGAAGGGAGGGAAGGAGAGGGAGGAGGAGAGCAAAGGGGATAAATAAAACAATTACCAAAGAAAAATGTGTGAAAAAAATGGTATTGGGTACATTTTCAATGTGATGCTTGTGATTCTCATTACTGTTAATTGAAATTGGACAGATAAATCCCTCTTAGTGCACCAGAAATTTTACCCATATATATTTATTCATGATTTTACTTTCTTTACTCACTATATCACAAAGCCAAGAGCTGGCACAAAAAAATAGCAGGCAAAGATCAGAGAAGTCAGGAAAAATAAAAAGAACATTTGCTACATGCATCATGGATACATCATTGTTGATGTTTTATTTATATCAAAGTTGTGTATTTCTACCCAGGAATTGAAAGAAAAAAGGTAGTACTGGGCCTTAAATCTTCTGTCTTGCTACATATGAATACTACTACACATAAATCAGATAGACACAGTGTATGTTTTCTCATACTCAGATTCCAATTACTCCATCATAACATCAACCAGTTATCTGCATTCTGTATGGTAAGGGAACCTGTGATCATCCAGTTATTTTAACCTTAAATCTACATTATTTTTACACTCTGTCTCTCCCCAAGATGGATCTAATGGAATTGATTTGTTTTTGCACTTTTTATAATGTAATCCGAAATCACTTCATAACTGATTAGCGAAAACCTCACACATTTTACAAAGGATAAAAATTCTCCTGTCTGATTTGTATCGCAGAACGTAGATCTCTATTGCATATTCTGCAATGGTTGAGGATAATGTGAGCAATTAACAGGGAACAAATAAAGAATAATAGTCAGTGGAGATCCACCATGAGTATCAGGGAGAAGAATTTTCCCTTAAATCTGCATTTGAACTCTACTTCCAAAGGTGAAGAGACAAATATTTCAGAATCTTCCACTAAGCATCGTCTCTGCTAGCTATTCTTATATTGAATGTAGTTATACTTCTATCAGTAAAGGGGAAGAAACATATTTCAAGATGATCTTAAGAACCCCTCCCCCCATTTTCTTCTTTAAAAATAGCCTACATTTGGTATATAAGAAGTTTGGGTTTTGCTCTTATTTCTCATGCATGAGCTAACCCTCATTCCAAATCACCTTTTTTTGTAGGGGGTGGGGATGGAGGGGGGCAGGAAAATGTATGGTATTCCCCATTTTATTTTGTACTTTCAATATTTTCTTTTAAGATTCTTCTACTCTGCTGATAATTTTATTCCCTGCTCCACATCCTTTCTTTTCTACCATATCGCATTCCCATGTCTCTGTGGGTTAAATAAAATCCTATTCAACTTTCCATGTTTCTCTAAAAAAGGCCTTACAGCTATGTATTGGCACCAGAACTGTACTATACTCTTTACATAATGTAGCTACATATTTTTTAATCAATAGCTATAGAACTGTATTGGAACTACAAAAAGTTCTAAGACCCTTCCTGTTATACTCAAAGGCCTATGTGAACATATATGATCAGCTTTTCTGTGTTCACAAAGGAAAGGAATGAATCTCTAAAAAGAAATTCCATGCACCACAAAAGAGCCATCAGGAATAATGCTATTTCCCAATATATTATATTTTTACCTCAATGTTTTGGAGATATAATTACTGGACAGTTCATAAAAATCAGTTTAAGAATCTGAGAAGGGGACAAGCAAAAAAGCAAAATTTACACTTCAAATACCAACATTCAGGTGGATTCCAGAACATAACCAACAGTACTAACATGGCCTGTGTTGTAATAAAACAGGGAAATCATTTCCAATATGAAAAATCATATTGCACCCCTTTTGTTAAGCACTGAAACAATAATAACAAGCCTAACTAGAAACTACATTTTGGTAAGTGGCATGATAAATGAAAAAGAATAAAGAAACTACCAAGTATCTGTAAGAAAAAAATCTATTAGGACATGCTGCTGAGAAATTGTATATTTTAAAAAGTGATATAATTATCTGATCATTACTCCATCTTTTTACATTAAATTTCATCAAAAATGAAAAACAAAATTCAGAAAGCAGAAAAATATATCTTACCTATGATAAAAAGAATTTCCACTGCAATGTCACTGACAGTTGTGCTTCGAGTTGTAGATAGCTCATCATTGCCAATAAAGCAAACATTGTAAGGTACAGTCACAGCAACATAAAACGTTGCCAGTAAAATAAGCCAGTCCCAGCCAGCTTTAAAAGTGCTAAAATGCAACAGTATGAATTTGGACTTTTTTGCATCTGAAACTTTGTATTCCGGAAATGCTGGTTTATCTACAAAAACATTCTGAAAGAGAAAGAATGGGAGAAGTTATGAAAAAATATCTGACCTCAGATTATATTTCAATTAATTTGAACTTTCATGTTATCAAAAGAGCCAAGAAATATTTGTGACACTTACAGTGGGGTAAATACTGCAAAAAGTTTTTTGGTAAATAATCATTCAAATTTACAAACAGATTCACTTTGAGTGTATTTGTAAACTTTTTTGTTGTCACTCTATGAATATGCCTAAAAAACAAAATAATTTGCTAGAATATTTTCCCAGACAGTGAAAGTTAAGCAAATATTGCAGAATATCAAAGGAAAGTGGATTTTCCATTCATAAGCTATAGCAAACATCACTGAAATTTGACCTTGAGAGTTGCATTCATTCAGTTGGGGAACAGAAATATACCACATGACCTACACATCCAATTGTGACGATGCGGTTCTGGCGGGACCCAACTGAGAGTGCCAATTCAGGACCAGCAGCAAAGAATCCTGTGGTACCTTATAGACTAACAGATGTTTTGCAGCATGAGCTTTCGTGGGTGAATACCCACTTCGTCGGATGCAAGTAGTGGAAATTTCCAGGGGCAGGTATATATATGCAAGCAAGAAGCAAGCTAGAGATAAGGAGGTTAGTTCAGTCAGGGAGGATGAGGCCCTGTTCTAGCAGTAGAGGTGTGAAAACCAAGGGAGGAGAAACTGGTTCTGTAGTTGGCAAGCCATTCACAGTCTTTGTTTAATCCTGAGCTGATGGTGTCAAATTTGCAGATCAACTGAAGCTCAGCAGTTTCTCTTTGAAGTCTGGTCCTGAAGTTTTTTTGCTGCAGGAAGGCCACCTTAAGATCTGCTATTGTGTGTCCAGGGAGGTTGAAGTGTTCTCCTACAGGTTTTTGTATATTGCCATTCCTAATATCTGATTTGTGTCCATTTATCCTTTTCTTTAGAGACTGTCCAGTTTGGCCGATGTACATAGCAGAGGGGCATTGCTGGCATATGATGGCATATATTACATTGGTGGACGTGCAGGTGAATGAACCGGTGATTGTGTGGCTGATCTGGTTAGGTCCTGTGATGGTGTCGCTGGTGTAAATATGTGGGCAGAGTTGGCATCGAGGTTTGTTGCATGGATTGGTTCCTGAGCTAGAGTTACTATGGTGCGGTGTGCAGTTACTGGTGAGAATATGCTTCAGGTTGGCAGGTTGTCTGTGGGCGAGGACTGACCTGCCACCCAAGGCCTGTGAAAGTGTGGGATCATTGTCCAGGATGGGTTGTAGATCCCTGATGATGCGTTGGAGGGGGTTTAGCTGGGGACTGTATGTGATGGCCAGTGGAGTCCTGTTGGTTTCTTTCTTGGGTTTGTCTTGCAGTAGGAGGCTTCTGGGTACACGTCTGGCTCTGTTGATCTGTTTCCTTATTTCCTTGTGCGCGTACTGTAGTTTTGAGAATGCTTGGTGGAGATTTTGTAGGTGTTGGTCTCTGTCTGTGGGGTTAGAGCAGATGCGGTTGTACCTCAGTGCTTGGCTGTAGACAATGGATCTTGTGGTGTGCCCGGGATGGAAGCTGGAGGCATGAAGGTAGGCATAGCGATCGGTAGGTTTTCGGTATAGGGTGGTGTTATATGCACTTATTTGCACTGTGATGTCTAGAAAGTGGACCTCCCGTGTAGATTGGTCCAGGCTGAGGTTGATGGTGGGGTGGAAGCTGTTGAAATCGTGGTGGAATTTTTCCAGAGTCTCCTTCCCATGGGTCCAGATGATGAAGATGTCAAATTGCTTAAACAGGACCAATTGCTTAAACAGGGCAGTTACAGCCCTAGGCTGGGGTTTTTCCACCTCTCAGGCAAACCAAACCAGCCAGACAAAAAGGACTTTGGTTTCACCTGACTGGCTAACCACAAGTCACACAAGCAATTTCCTTAGACACTCCAGTCTCCCAGTATCACCACCAGTCCCACTCGTCCTGGGGATGAATGGTTACGAAAACTAATACCCCAATAAAAGAAAAAGGTTCTTTCAATTCCAAAGAATCAAGCCCTAGACCCAGGTCAATATACACATCAGATCTTACCCACAAATCACGCTGTTGCCAATCCTTTAGAATCTAAAATCTAAAGGTTTAAATGGCAAAGTTCTTAGTTCAGGCTTGTAGCGGTGATGGAGTAAAACTGCAGGTTCAAATCAAATCTCTGGAGTACATCCACAGCTGGGATGGGTCATTCAGTCCTTAGTTCAGAGCTTCAGTTTGTAGCAAAGTCCCTCCAGAGGTAGAAGCAGGATTGAAGACAAGATGGAGATGAGGCATCAGCCTTTTATAGGCTTTTCCAGGTGTAAGAACACTTCTTTGTTCTTACTGTGGAAAATTACAGCAAAATGGAGTCTGGGGTCACATGGGCAAGTTCCTGCATACTTTGCTGAGATACAAGGCATATTTGCCTTCTCTTAATGGGTCAATTGTATAGCTGATGGTCCTTAATGGGCCATCAAGCAGGCTAGGCAGAGCTAACACCAACTTATCTGGGATGTCTCCCAGAAGCACAGCATAAGTTTAAAATACAGACAGTATAGAGCCAACATTCATAACTTCAACTAAAAATGATACAGACATACAGACAGCATAATTATAACCAGCAACCCATAATCTGGTCTTAGACACCTTAAATGACCCCCTTTATCTAAGATTTGGTGCCACTACAGGACCTTGGTTGCAACCATGTTCTATATGGTTCGAGATTATATCAATAACGTCACACCAGTCAAAACTACTTCAGCTTAATATAGCAATTTTCACAATGAACTACCTGTGAGAAAACTACAGAGAGAATTATTTGAAGGATTTATCTAGTAAATAATTTTCAAAAACAAATTTTGGGAAAATCTTGTTTGCAGGTCATTCATAAAGAGAAAAAAAAGCAAAATTTACTCAAATTGTTATGAATTAATTATACTACCTTCTTGTAAGAGAAAGTTAGTTTGTTTCAGTTTACCTTTTGATGTCTGCTATATGAACGTTAACACTATTTATAATTACTTTAGGACCAGATCTTGCCTCACACATATATTTAACATGACCCAATAAACATTAGAGAATACATATGGTGCACTGGGTAGTCTTGTTCCCCAGAGGAACAACTTGTTTGAATCCTTATCATTTGCAGAGGTCCCTGCAAATACGAAGTTCAGATTCAAATACACTTCCCAGTTCCTTCATTTTCGGTCTCTCTCTTTTTTTTTTTTTTAATTGAAAGATGAAAAGTCTCCTCCTGCTGAACAACAGCAACTAGTTCATGAACCTTTTCATAATATTATTCACTAACAGAAGGACTTGCCGAGTGTCATTCTGATCCTGGCTAGTGCTGCTATCATCAGGCCTGCAGTACAGATAATGAAAAGCTTCACAAAATACAGTGTAGAAATTGGCGTGCATTCAGCAAGCCAAGGTTGCTTCTGATTCTGAAGCTATTTGACATGAACATAACAGGTGGATAACAATTGTTCAACTGCAGGCATAATCAAACCAGTTTTGTCTGACACAACCTTTATCATTGCAAGTTTCTCAGAGAATGCTCATATTCCTGTCTTTTCCATCCTCAGCCTCTTCATTCTTCAAGGTCAAGGGCTGAATTTCCACAGTTGCTGAGCTTTTGCTTTGTTCTGGTTTTCAACAGCTTCATCCTGTTTTCCTATGTTCCACTAAGTCCAGACTGCTGTCAGTTAATTTTAAATCAGACAGTTTAAAATGTTCCTCTTTGTATTAGTTCTAGTTCTCCTTTGAGAAGCATCTTCTCTTCCAGCTCCTTTTGTTTTATGTTTACTGATGCTAACTTAGAATTCACCATTTCTCCATGACCTTTCTCCCACTTCTCTTCTGCACTAGCTCTATCTCTTTGCTACAATTACTCAAATTATTTCATAGATCTTGCTAGGTTAGCTTTGTACTCTGCAATAGTAATCCATTTTTGCAGCTGCTTAACCTGTGGGGTTGTTTTTTTCCCCCCACTCACCAAATATAATTTAAGTCCAGACGGGACCTTCAGATAATCCAGTCTGACTTCCGTATATCACAGGCCTCCAACACCGCCCAGCCACCCACATGCCACACCCACCAATCTGAATTAGACAAAGGTATTACTGCCTGCAGGAGACTAAACTATTATGTATCACAGGCAGAAAAGAGGAGGGACTGAAGTGCACTGATGCCCAAAGGCCCTTGTAGTGTCAGGAAATCGATTGAGATATACCCATAAGAACTGCACCCACCATTGCAGAGGAAGGCAAACCAACCAACCAACCAAAAAAACAAGGTCACTGCCACTCTGACTTAGGAGGAAATTACCTTCTTGAGCATGCCCCCATCCCCCCATGCCCAGTGTCCTATCTCCAACAGCAGTCATTCTTGATGCGTCAGAGGAAGGATCACAGCAAGGGTGCTGGAATCTTTGTAGAAGTGGGGGGAGGAGTGGCAGCAGCAAGGCCAAAGTTCCTCCTCCCTCTCCACAGTTGGCTGCTCCAGAGTGAGCCAGCTGCCCTTTCTTCTGGCACCACAGCAGCCCGTGGTGGGTGAAAGCTACAATTGCAGTGCCTCCCCAGCAGAATAATATATATAATATATTCTGCTTGGGGAAAAAGATCTGCAGGATACATAAATTCTGTGCTTATGTTTCTTTTGTTAAAAAGAAAGAGAGAGAGAGAGAGAGAGAGAGAGAGAGAGTGTGTGTGTGTGTGTGTGCGCGGAAGGTATGCCCCCCTGGCACAATTGATTCCACTGGCCTGGAATACTTGACCTCTGCAATTCTTTTTGCATTATTTTGCACTACCCTGGAAATTCCCCTGGGATGGGGCATTTCCAGGGAAGTCTAGTAAACATTCGTAATTGTGCTTGAGAGGCAGTATGATCCTTAAGATAGTGCACTAGCCCACAAGTCAAGAGACTTGGTTTCTCTTCCCACTGACCTGCTGTATGACCCTTGGATCAATCCCTTCATTTCCCTTCCCACTGTTTGTCTGATTTGTTAATTTAGATTATAAACTCTTAATGGCAGGGACTATCTTTTACATGTGTGTACCGCAATATGCTGCTCTAAAAATCTTTCTTCTTTTGTGTTTTTTCACAGCTATTGATGGTTTCTTGTTTGTCCTTGTCATAGGCCTGGGTGAGTTTAATTATATTGCAGTACAGCTGTTGAAATTATTTTCCCTAAGCAGGAAGAATCTTGAGCTTGACAAGAACCAAGTTTGTTTCTCTGCTTTAAGTTCTTGATTATAAGAACTATCGTTCTTATCTTCATCTTTTCACAAATCTTAGTTCACTGTTTAAGTGCCTGAATTATTTTTTTCTTCTAGGAACTGACAAAGCAATGGGAAAGACAAGGAACAATGAAGCATGTCTAATGTGATCAGCAGTGCCTTAGAGCTACCATTGTAATATTGCTATGAACAATAAAGTTACTGTAGTTTGGGGGGAAAAAAAATCACAGTTTTGACAAGTCAGGCTCTTGGACAATTCTACTTGTGAATATAGTCAATTAAGCCCTTCTATTGATACACAAATGTGCTTTCTCATTCAGGGCTAGGGTGTGCCTTTAGAGCACAACCCTGAGTGTGGGATAGTGCAGACCACAATATCTCCCCCAAGCTCTGCAGTACACAGAGGGTAGTCTGCACTGCAATTAAACACCCATGGCTGGCCCAAGTTAGCTGACTTGGGCTTGCGGGGCCCGGGCTATGAGGCTGTAAAATTTGCAGTGTATATGTTCAGGCCCAAGCTCTAGGATCCTGTGAGGATCTTAGAGTCTGGGCTCCAGCCTGAGCCCAAACATCTACGCTACAATTTTACAGCTCCATAGCTCAGTGTAATGATCCTTTGTAACTAAAATGATACTATAATATATTTATTTTCAGTGAGTCAAAAATAATGTGGGAAGAATGGAAGCACTGCCTGTGCCTAAAACCAACCGCGATACTAACCTACCAAATAGATGGACAGTGTCCAAAAATGGCTAATATAGCATAAATCCTAAGGCATTTGACATTCTGCTACTTCTCAAATATGTTATCCATATGCACTGGAATTTTCCATGTAGCTAAATACACTTATGTTTTCACTGCAGCCTCTTGATTTCTTAAATTGTTTGGTTACTTGGGTAGCTGGTAGGACCCTTCCATGTGTATAAAAAAAAAACTAAACCAAACTAACTATGCTCTAGACTGTAGAGGCTTAACAATTGGTGCCTTTTCCTTCTTTTCTACCATCAACCATAAGTATGTAGGCCATACTTTCAGCATGGTGGACTGAAAAAGACTTGCAAGTCATGGTGGATAATCAGCTGAACGGGAGCTCCCAGTGCGATGCTGTGGCCTAAATGACTGTTGTGATCCTGGGATGTATAAACACAAGAATATCAAGTAGAAGCAGGCAAGTTGTATATCTTTGTATCTGGCACTGGTGCATCTGCTGTTGGAACACCGTGACCAGTGCTGGTGCACACAATTCAAGAAGGATATTGATAAATTAGAGCAGGATTCAGAGAAGAACCACAGCAATGATTAAAAGATTCAAAACATATCTCATAGTGAAAGACTCAAGGAACTTGGTATGTTTAGATTAGCAAAGAGAAGGGTAAAGGGTGATTTGATTACAGTCGATAAATACCTACATGGGGAACAAAACAATTATAATAGAAAGCTCTTCATTGTAGCAAAGGTATAACCTGATGCAATGGCTAGAAGCTGAAGCTAGACAAATTCAGATTAGAAATAAGGCAAAACTTGTTTAATAGTGAGGGTAATTAACCACTATAGCAATATACCAAGGCTTGTGGCAGATTCTCCATCACTGGACATTTAACAATCAAGATTAGATGTTTTTCTAAAATATATGTGCTATTTCAAACAGAAAATTAATTCAAGGAAGTTCTGTGGCCTATGCTACACAAGAAGTCTTAATAGATGATCATAGTTGTCCCTTCTGGTTTTATAACCTATGTATCTACAACTTGGGTACATTCTTTTAGATATCTGCTCTAAGTGTGAAAAAGATGCTGGATTAAGCACCCATTGTATACACAGAGTATTACAATTGACTGAGAATATTTTGGCTCTTTGGCCAAATATTAAACTAGAGATCATTAATATACAGCTATTTTAGGACTTCAGTCAAGTGCACTGTATCTTTCTCTTTCTAGAGACTAAGTCTGACGAAAAAGTATTTTTTTTCTCCACATCCAAAGCCATATTTTTCATTTAATATCACCTTACTTCCACATCAACAACTTTCAGTTGCTGCAAAATAAAAGCTGATAAAATTCAAAATCTGTTTCTAAATTTTGTTTAGAAATTAACTTTAATTAGTTTTGTTTTGTGCGATTTTCAAATCGAATGTTATGTTACATACACGAAAAATACCTTAAAAGAACATTATGGTTGCAGTCAAGCTCCCAAAAGTGAGCAAATGCCAGACTTAAGCTCACCTGTGCAACTTTAATTGTGTGTATTCCTTACAATATATTTTTAATTAAATGGTCACATACTATTTTTTCCACAGGACCCCTGCCTCATTCAGTGCATGGTGCTCACTTAATTAGCTGCTGTTCAATATTTTTTTTCTGCCCAATTATTGAATGTATGATCCCAGGCCTTTATTTATTATTTGCATACTATTTGTACCCTGCTCTGAAAAAAGAATTACTAATTTCCTCATGGGCCTATCTAGGTCAATCATCACTAATAAATGAGTGCTTCACAAACATTACTTTATTTTCATAATGCTCCGTAAAGGTGAGGGGGTGGTATAATCCCCATTGTATAGATGGGGAACTAAGGCAGATGAATTAAGGTCAAAAGTACCCATTAATTCATAGGTGCTGGTAGTAGTGGTGCTGCCGCACCCACTGGCTTGAAGTGGTTTCCATCATATACGGGGTTTACAGTTTGGTTCAATGGCTGTCAGCAGTCCACTATACAAATTATTCCAGTACCCCTGTATTAATTTGGCACACTCAATCTGAGCTACCTTGGACCTGATTTTTCAGAGTATATAGCATTATATATCACTAATATATTCAAAGCAGTTCCCATTGACTTCAGTTGCAGTTGTGTGTGCTCAGCATTTCTACAAATCTGACTCCAAGGTCTCAAGTCAGGCATGCAGAAAATGAAAAACACAATTGGGGACCACCTGTGAGAGGTTTGCTTTAAGTCACTTGCCCAGCATCATACAGCAACTCTGTGGCAGAGGCAGGGATAGAATCCAGTTCTCCAGGGCAGCATTCAACTGCTTTAACCATGAGACCCTCCATTCTCTTCCTCCAATGCCCCGCCTCATTCACTACACACTTTCCAACTACTGCAACAAGTGAAACCAGAGTCCTACAGACAACAGCCTCCTTTTCTACACAACCCTCACAAATCCCCAGAGCAGGTTCATCACATGCATTGAATGAGGGATCCTGTTGAAAAAAACAGCATGGGATCACGTAATTAAAGACCGTATCATAATGCATACACACAAGGGGAGTGAATTAAGGTAAAACAGCCAACTTAATTCTGACATTTCCTAATTTTAGTGCTTGACTTTGCAACCTTAGCATTCTTTTAACATATTTTAGGGTATGCAATTTTCTGCATGTTTAAAATAGTGGAAAAAGTAAAATTCCATCATGTGGAATCATATTGACACTCATGAATCAGCAGGGTTGAAACCTTTACATCTGCCACACAGACTAAGGTCATTTGAGCTAACAGAGTTACTGATTGCAGTAGGAGGTTGTCATCCTAGATGTGAACCAGCACTCGAGGGTGATGAGACACTTTGCCAATGGGTTTCACGGATATTTGCTGACAGCAGAGGAATGGTGAGATTCGTGAATCTTGAGCACCCAGGCTCTAGATGGACGGAGATGCTCTTGTGGGCAGACTCTTCTGCCTGTTCTCAAGCTTGACTCTTTGTGCCCCATTCCCTCCTACTTGATTCTCTCTCAGTCATGTCTTTTTCCCACCCTGGCTCCTCAGTCCTGTCCTACTAGCCTCAGCTAGCTGGTCCCAGTGTCCAATCCTCAGGCTTCTCAGCCTGCTGCCAGTCTCCTTACCCAGTCAGTCCTAATCTCCACCTCTGGCTGCTCTGTCCCAGGCTGCATCCTCCACTCCCAGTCTACTTGTTCAGTCATTCCCAGTTTCCCCCAGCTCCTATCTCCAGTCTCCTTGTCAGCAAATCCAAGTTCCACCCATCTCCTCTGGCTCCCAGTTCCAGTCTCCACCCCTGGATTTCTCATCCATTCTCACTGTTTCCTTTACCAACTCCTTGCTCCAGTCTCTTCACCCAGCCAATCCCAATTCTCCCTCCAAAGCCCTTGTCCAATCTCAGTCTCACCCAATACCTTATCTCCCCCAACTCCACTCATTTGCAGGCCAAGTCTCCTTGCCCAGCCAGTCCCACTCTCCCCTGCACTCCCACTCTCAGTCCCAATTTCCTTCCCCGCCACCACCAGCCTTCAGTGCCAGTCTCCCTGCTAGGCTCATTGTCCCAATCTACTCCTCTCTCCAGGTCTGACAACTATCAGCACTGCACATAAATTAGGGGGGCTTGTCTTTGTGGTCTGCTTCCAGCCCGTGGCTTGATCAGAGGCATTACTTTAATCAGAATACTTCTCAGTGTTGTAAGATTCAGTATTTGAGGGTGGGCACTAAAGAATATGTAAGTCCTCCTTTGAAGTGGCAATGTTTTCGCAGTGGTCACTGACCAAATCATTAAGGGTTAGGTTGTGCCATTTAGGCACAGACCTTTGTTTAGGGTTGTGAGGAGCTGCATTGCCCCAGTAGAGCACCATAATAATTGCATCTCTGCGTATGCCTCTCAGAATTTGCTCATACACCAGGAAGCCTTTCTAAAAGGTGAGGCATACTCCCCCTTCTATGGCCAAACAGAGTTGCTAGCTATCAAGTTTGGGTGGGTGGGTGGGATGGCTCTATTAACTTTTCACCTTTTCCTGTGCCCTTTGTGGTGCGCCAGAGGGAGTTGTTAAAGGAGCAGTCTCTGCATTTCCATGACTGCAAGGACAGCACTTCTGTCCAGCTTTTATGTAAGTTCCTTATTCTCCTCCCACAACACTGTGCAATCTCAACACTTAGCAATCCACCTATTTCCTGGATGTCAGTGATATGATTACGGTCAGTGATGTGTTATGGCCCCTCAGGTTTAAGGAATTATGAGAAATATCATGGCTCAGCACATAAATTAAGTAATTAGTCTTGTTTCTGTTTCTCTTAGGATCATGTACATTGGATTCCTTTGTAAAGGTTTAATTGGCAGTCAGTCTTATTCACTGGGCTGAGGCAGCAGAGGCAGAGCCCACGAGTCCTGCTTAATAGCAGCAGAGACTAAATGTGCTGATATGGCATCATGGAGTATTGTGGGACAAGCATAACTAGTATTATTGCTTTAAGATTCCCGGAAAGACTATGCTGTATAAGATTCTGAATACTCACCCGTGTGGAGGTGGGGGAACAAAGGAGTCCTCCAGATGGGGTTAAAGTTCAAAAGGTATTGGAGACTTGGGTTCAAAGCATCAGCTGGAGTAAATAAGCATCAGTGTCAATGGTGTGATGCTGGTCTACTGCAGCTGAGGATTTGGCTTTTGAGATTCTGAGTACCACTTTGGCAAATGGCTGTCATAGTGTTGCATATAGACATGCTTTGGGATTGATTGATAGGAAGGAGATTGTAGACATATAGGGCATCATGGTAACAGCTATTTTATTTACTGGTTAAAATTTATATTAAAAATAAAAGAGTCTAAGGGATTTCCCCAGAACTTAGTTATTTTATATTTTGCCTTCTGGGAGGGGGAGTCAGGAATATAATGATAGAAGGCTGATGCTGAACAAAACTGACAAAGTTAAAAAAAATACAACATCCACAGAGTATTTTATTAACTTACTTGTCAGCTATTGTTACTTAGAGATAAGCACCAGGATTTTCTTAATACAGAGAGAGTTTTACTGCGATTAAAGTACAAGCACATCAAGTTATGTACTGCACCAAGTTTGATACATTCAAATCAAATGTTATTCTCAGAGAAATCGCCTTCTCAATTTCTTGCAGCATGTAGGTTTTTATTACTTTAATCTATTCATGGATCTTCTAGCAAAAGATACTAAAAGCAATTATATAGGGAAAACTGGAAGCTAAAATTAAGTTGAGAAATTTCAGAAGGCCTATTCCTTTGATAAAAATATCTGTATTTATGTGACTAAACACATTGTCCTGGTTCATAAACTGCAAATGAAATACCACAGCCAAAGCTATCTACCTGCTGCTCTACACTGCACTGGCATATACTTTAATCATCTTGCTATGACAACACTGTGATTAGGGATTTCTCTTATGTATGTGCTGACCTTTTCCAGTGTATTCGTTAAAAGAAACAACTGTGCAAATATGTGTGTCAAAGAAAATGAAAAATAATTAGTAAAGCTAGTGATTGCATCTGCTGCTCTTTCAGCAGCAAGGGAACATATGTGCCAAAAAGAGGAGGGAAAATGAAACATATGCACTACACCTACATTATTAATTTTTAATTTGTTCTTTTCTCTTCTTTGCAGGTGTCCGGAGATATGATAAAGGACAGCTCTACTCCGCCTCCGAGCTGAATCAAAATGCGAACCTGCTCTTCCTCTTCCTTTGCATTTTTCTGTAGAATAAAAAGGAGAGCCCATTAAACAACAGCTGGTGTCACTTTAACCTGTGAGAGCTGAATTTTAGAGTTGGATACAAATAAGAATATATGTAAGTGTTGTATACCTCAAAATACTCCTATTTCAGAAGAAAAGGAAGCAAAAATCACTATAAAAATGCAAATGCCTTTGCTCAAATGAAAAACAATTCATTATAACTCATGGCTTCAGACAGGAAAATACAGCCTTTTTCTCCCTTTTTGATTTCAGAAAATAAATTGCTACTGATCACTGACCAAAGGCAACAGTGTCTGGGATTAATCACATGTCCTCAAAATTTCATCAACTACTTTTTGTTTCAAAAAAGAAAAAATGTTGGAAATGTAAATTTAGAAATCCCCCTGTTGTGGTGTAATAAAAAACAAAAAATGAAAAAAACAAACAAACCCTAACAGATTTCCACAATGACAATATATGCTTGTCAGCAAGTGTGATTGTTACGAATGTCCAATTCTCGTTTCCATGTCTTTAGAATTGTAATTTTCCTGTCACACAATCATCACTTGATGCATTCTTTAATGACATAAAATCCATTAAGGACAAGGATCCAACATTGTTTTTGGAAATTTCTGTGATTCCTTCCCTCCGCCCCCCTTCAGATATCTACAACTGTCAATTATACAAGCAAATTCGGCTCGCACTTATAACATAGCAAGTTAAGAGTATCTCCACTGAAGTCAGTGGAATTACCTTGGATTACTGCTGGAGTAAAGGAGAGCAGAGTTTGGCCCATATTCTACAAAAGTCAAGAATAGTATTGCCACAATTGAGAAAAGGAATTGTAGGAGTATAGGAAGAATCTGTCTGTCAAGCAAGTCTAATTAAAATCAATGGGGAATATACAGGTGAAAAAGTACAATTAGCACAGCCAGAAATTAGTAGCCAAAAGCTGTACATCTTGAAGCCTGCCCAGGAGAAGTCAGGAAGCCTTGATATCTAAAGAACTAATGTGAAGCATAATATGCAGAACGAGACCATTAATGAGGCAATGTGGAGGGAGCCAACCTCCCCATCCGCTAACTGAAGAATATTATATTTAACTCATGCAACAGAGCCAACCAAAAAGGAGTGTATTTATACTTCAGTTTTAAAAAAACAAACAACCCAGAAAGCTGTTGCACCCACTGAATAGCCAGGTAATTATACATCTGTACCCCATATCCATCCTTGCCCTTTTGCCTTTGTGGCATGTTCACATATCAGTTATGGCCTCCATTTAGACTCCAAACCTATGGATTATTAAGCAGATATGAGCAATGTTACATACGAGTAATGTAACTGAGTAAAATGTTTGCAGGATCAGGTCACTGGATTACCCTGACTTTTAAGGGAGATGAGCAGCTGCACAGACATCAATGGGAGCTCCCGGTAGTCAGCACCTCTGAAAGTCAGACCATATGCGTTTCCTAATGCGAACCTAAGATACACATGGCCACAGATGGTAGCAAACCTTTGTTATCAGAGTTCAAATCCCATTCTGGTCGCAGTTTGGTACTATTATCCATTCCTTAGTGAACACTTTTTCACATAAAATAATCCACTACATAATTTAGCGCAAATGCAGTCTCTTCTCAGCAAAGCCAAGGTTATAAACAGTGAGATGTGTTGCAAGGCAAGACTGATGCATATGAATTTTTGAACACACCAACAGCCAGCACTAGCCTCAGTGTTCATCTTCACATGTAGTTCTTTTTCCTTGTCATGACTAAGGCTTTGTCTACACTAACACTTCTGTCGATAAAACTTCTGTCAGTCAGGGGTATGAAAAAACACGCCCCTGACCAACATAAATTTCACCAACAAAAGCACCGGTTTGGATGGCTGCTCACTGGGGGTGATTTAATTATGCTGATGGTAGAGCTCTCTCCCATCGGCACAGAGCAGCTTCACAGGAGACCTTACAGAAGCGCAGTTGCAGCAGTACAAGCTGTGCTGCTGTAAGGTCTGTAGTGTATATACAGCCACAGGCTCCGATTCAGCAAAATACATAAGCACGTTTAATTTTAAGCATTTGTTTAAATCCGTTTTACTTCAATTGGCTTAACACAGCATGGGATTAAGTGCTTTGCTAAATGGGAATGAATTTTAACATGTGCCTCAGTACTTTGCTGAATCAGGACCCAACTGCTGCTCCTGTGTGAGAACACTTGTGATTTCTGCGGAATTTTTTCAAAATTTATTTTAGGTTTGTTCTATTTTTTCTTTCCAGAATCTTCATCCCTCTCCCATCCTAGCATCTCTTTCAGTGCTTCATCATCAGAGTCAGGCTCTATAGCTTGATGTGGCAGTTAGAATTACAAAATTTACATATTTGTGTAGCTTTCCCACAGCACTTGACTCCAATTAGAGCCTGATGATTCCATTATTTGTTAGAGATTGTATCAGTAGGAGTACTAGCAACAAAAGTTCCAGTGATCACTAGGAGGAGGAAAAAGGAAGGTAGAACACATTTGGGAAAAATATTACAGAAATGAGACAGAAAATTCCCATCCTAGAGTAGAAGTTAGTAATGACAATGAAAAGGAACTGCTTGTGAAAAAGAAGAGAAGTTAATGAGGCTGTTGGCCCATTTAAACCATCACTTGTAACATATATACTAGATGAAGGAAGTTTCTGAATTCTCCTTTTTTTCCTGAACTTGCATATGCAACTATTGAAGGCGTCAATCCTGATTTCCTTCCCAGCTTCCTTGTTCACTGATTGTGTTTTTGAAATCTGTGTATATTTTTTATGAAGTATTGCAAGCCTGATTATTCCCTGTTGTACCAGGTCTGCAAATCACTCCTTAGAACAAAGGAATTTGCTTGTAATTTTTAAATTACAGAGTTGGTTACTACCTGGTTTTCAAAAAATTACAATGCACAGAAAATTATTTACTGCTTCCTTTCTACACGGCCGGGCTTGGAATAAAAAGCAGCCTAATAAACCCATACGGAAATACTCAGACTCTTAAAGTACTCCTTCTATTTTTATCCTGTGTTTAAAATCAAAAGGATTTCTCATCTCCCCAGGTACTGTGACAGATTAACGGTCCAAAACAAGCTCCATTTTGGGGCTGAAAATCTGTTCAGATGCCCCTTCCTGTGTGATAAAAAAAACTAAAAAATAGCACTTAGAAAGGATGTTTTCCAGTTTAGTTTTCACTCCACCGCTTCACCTGTGACAGAAGTGATCATACATTTTTCATCTCTTCCTGCTGCCCTCTTTTATACATGGTCATCTACAGAATCACATGTATTAAGATTGGAAATTATGTCATAAGAAACATAAGATTTGGTACGAATGGTAAATCTTAATATTAGACCTGTGGCGCTGCCTGCTAATAAACTGCCAAATATAAAGTAAAGGCGTGATCCTGCATCCTTTTTGCCAAAGCTGATAGTGGAAAAAGTGTATGCAGGATCAAGCCTCAAAGCTCTTCCACATTTGTTACTCCCATTGAAAGTCAATGGCTGTTGGGTACCTAAATTCCTTTTTGTACACCTTTGAGAATCTCGCCCTGATTCATAAATCAGAAGACAGATTCATTGGCATGCTCCAGTGGCTTTGTGCTGCTCTAGCAATGTAAAAGAACCGTAAGCTCAGCTTATATGGGTGACTGAGCAATACATTGCATCATTAGAGTAGGGCAAAGCAGCCAGTGCATAGCAGTGGATATGGTACAGAACATTATTTGTTTATAATATTCTTATTCCCTAAATGAAGTGTGATTCTTAAAAATCTGAAATATAAAATAAAATGTTTATTCATCAAGTGGGAGATAAAAGTTATACCACTGATTCAATATTGACCTTAGGTGGTGGTTACAGCCATACATTTTTATTTGTTGACTGCAAATCCAAATTAAGCATGACTTAGAGTGTCTCAGTCTCTGGTATCTTTCCACAGGATTAAGTCAGACATTAAGTGTTTCCAATGCCTCTTTATACCACTGCTTTCATTTCCTCTGCTAATTAAACATTATCCACCAACTGGATGTGTTACTTAGAAATCCCTTAAGTTTCCCTAACTAGAACCTCCTCTTCTGACTAGGATCCCACAGTGTCCCTTGCCCTTGCATGGTCTAGTCATGGATAATTATTACATAAACTGTTGTGTGTGCGCATATGCGTGTGGGAGAAGATTAATATCCAGCCTTTGCATAGTATTTTTCATTCACATTACACAGAAAAATCCTGAAGATTCATTTTTGATGTAAATAATCACATGAGCAGGATTTCAATATATAGTAATAGTCTAGACACAGACTTCAGCAACCAAATAAATTCATAAGAGGCTGCTTTAGACACCAAAAGAAGAACCCTTATTTATGTAGAACAGGGTTCTGTAAGAACATCTCTAATATTTAATTGAAAGTTTGTTTAAACAAAATGCAGGGTGGACTACTAAAAGGAACAAACAGAGGACCCACTCAGTGTGTGCATACACGTGTGCACTTGAAGCCCTAACAAGTGCCAGAGAAATCGAAACTCATAAGTAAATAAAAATCACCTTAAAAATAAGATATCAAGTATATTCCAATGATTATTCATTATTCATTGGTCTGACCCAGTATGGCCATTCTTATATGATTATGATGAGGTAAAAAATTATGTTCTTTAGAAAGATAACCTATTTAGTTCTCAGTGGTGGCAGTGTGGGGAAATACGTGGAGCTACACGCCGCTGTGAAAGGCGGGCTGCATCCACACTCACTGCTGTGTGTAGTTATCCATGGCAGTGAAAGCCTCAATGTATAGTAGCAGATTCCGTCAGCTCTCCAATGCCAGAGCCTTTCTCTGCTGTCTTCTGACAGGGAAGCAGGGAGACAGCAGGAAACTACACTGCTAAAAATTGTAGACTTGGAAGACACTGATTGGGCATGGAAAGAGTCATGTAGGGTATATACCCTAAGGTTCAGGCATATAGGAAACTCTACTCTCCTAAGCAGTACCTCACTGTCTACAATGTTATTTATACCTATGACAGTGGGGCATGGAGTGTCTGTACTCTACTCGCCGCCATAAGTGTAGACCTACTCTTCGAGAGACCACAGAGCAAGAACCAAATGAGTTAATTGGAATACTTCCTTGAACTCCCCTTTGCAAGTTCACTTATTAATCACAATGCAATGGGGCATTGTGATTTTGCTTGCCTGCACCACTGATGCCTAATGGAGAGAGAAACAGGAGAAAAAACATGATTTAAAAATAGCAATAGTGCCTGCTTTCCTCAATATATGTACTTTAAAGCAATTTTTCCTGAAAGAAGACTGTTCAAGTTTTGCATGAATAATGCATGCAATCATTAATGAATTAGGACCTGGGAATATGGAGCATTTGTCTTACAGTTTTCATGTTCACCACTTTATGAATTTCTGTTCTTTTACTATTCTCTTGGGGCATCAGATAGCTTAATAGGTTAGTTTATCTGAGGTTCTTTTTATTTAAAAAAAATCTATACAGTAAAGTTAGTCATTAGCCAAAATAGAAGGCAATTTTCAAGTAGTCAAATAACAGCTAAGCAAAGACTGTCTAAAGGACAAATTCTGCCACTGGATGCATGAGTAAGGTTCCCAATAAAGTAAATGAGAGCTGGGTGGGTCAAACCGGGACCTTTGTTCCATAGTTGAGGAGGACCCCATAGTGTGAAACTCGTGTGGTTCTTCTGCTCAAGGGGTGCCTGGATGTGTGGACTGTGTGTGGCATCTTCTGTTATGTAATAGGGAAGTCCTGCAAGCATCTCAATGCTAACCCAAAGAGGGTGGGAAGGAATAGGGAATAAACACACCAATGGCAGGGTGGGTACAGGACCTAGGGTTCCATGTCTGTATGGATCCTTCCATCACTACCAAAAAACAGTGAGAGGGACATAAAGTGGCCCACATAGGCTCTCTAGTGCTTTATAGCTGAGATGGGAAGGAGAACAATTCCCCACTACTGCACTGTGCATTTGTCTAGTGCCTGCCCCAGTTATTCAGGCCAAATGCTGGGATGTAGAGGTTAGCCAGTCAAATGCCAGCTATATGGTAATTCATAAAAAATTCTTCATGAGCTACCCAAATTGAAGATGTATATTCCCTTTCCCTTACACTTATCCAGGTCAATTTATCTGTCAAAAGTCCTCTCCCAACTTTTCATCTGGATTGTTGTTTCTTAACATCTTTTTAAATCAAAATTGTATACATCTTAGAAATTTAACTTTTTGTACCAGCTTCATCCTGGGTCAACTGCTCAAAGATGGTTAAAATTCTAGATAAAGCCACTTTGCATCCCGATTTCACAATAAAATATTTGACTTGTAAATACTGAAACTATAGAATCTTTATATAATTTATAGATATTTATATAATCTTTATATGATATAATCTTATTACATATCTCTTGGTATGATTTCACATCAGTACCCAAAAACAGCTGTCCAAATCGAGTAATTTAAGCCCGTACTGGAACCAATTGTCACTTTGATATTTCCTAAGGATAAATTTCCAGTTATTATTGAATGTATTTAAGAGAGGGGGCCTTGGCAACAGGAATTTAAAAAAAAATTGTCCAAAGCTGTTAATCCTTTCATCCAGACCACCTTATTTATTTATTTAGGTGACCTAACTTTCTTTTTACCCCAACAATCACTAGAAATAGCTATACCTGGGCTTCACTCTTGTCGAGTTTTACCCAGTTGATCACATCTTTTAATTGTGATGCATAAGCAGCCAAATTAAGGAAAGCTAGCCCACCCCATTTTTTAGGTTTATACAGAACTTTAAGACTCAACCTTTGTCTTTTATGTTACCATATGAATGTTAATAGCACATCCTGGCAGGGATGCAATGAAACAAAAACAACAATTTTGGGAGGATGTTCATCTTTACGGAGGCCAAGAAGTTTCCTCAGAGTCCTATTATTTTAATCCACATTGGAGTGTAATCAGCCTGTACAGTTTTTTACACTTTTCCACAATATTTATTTATTCCTACATATTTTGAAGATTCATTTGCACATTTAAATGTATGTAGCTGACAACAGTTTGCTTTGACCCTTTCAGGAGTATTAATGCCAACATTTCAGATTTATCATAGTTTATTTTGAAGTCTGATACCTGCCCAAATTCCAAAGTCAATTGTTCTAGAAGTTTTAATGAGTCTTCTGGATCCTGTAAGTGTTACAAGACATGGTCAGCATAGAAAGCTATTTTGTGTTCTAATCCAGAAGGCATTTTGATGCCTTTTACCAAGGGGTTGTTCCTCACATTTATTGCAAATAACTCCATTGCCAAAGCAAATAGGAGGACTAACAGGGTGAACATATTTGGGCAAGACGGCTCTCAATCTGTCTGTTAGCATCTTAGCATAAATTTTAGCATCCACATTAAATAAATAGGTCTGTATGATGTACAATTGGTAAGATCTTTTCCTTCTTTAGGAATGACCACAATTTTTGCCTCTTTCCATGAATCTAATCTCATACCCTGAAATATACCATTAAAATCAGTTAAAATAGGGACAAAAACTTGCATTAGAGCTCTTTCCAGAAAACCCATTTGGACCTGGAGTTTTACTGGATTTTAAATTACAACTTCAACTTCCTCTGAAGAAACTGGCCTATCAAGAGCTGACACATCACCCTCTGAGAACTGAGGTAATTTCACACTTCTCAAATATCTATAAGTTTAGAATTTGGATGGTTTGAAGCATACAAAATATTGAAGAAGTTCGCAAATGTTTCAGAGATCTGTACGGAGCAACCTACTAAATCTCCCTTTTTATTTCAAATACGAGGGATGGCTGATTTTCCTGTTTCTTTTTTAACTTTATGGCTAAAAGCCTATCAGGTTTATTGCCCTTTTCATACTATTTTTTTTACATCTAAGTGTCTGCACAATCTTACCTGTTTTTAAACAGGTTAATCTTCCCACTCATCTCATTTATTTTCTTATACACTTTTAGATCCTGTAGATCTATGTCTACCTTTACAAACACAAAGGTGTTTAACCAACTCTTTCCTTCAAGAGCTCTCATCTTTTTCACGTATGATGCTTTATTTATAAGGATATTCCTCATTACTACCTTTCCAGCATCTCAGAGAACACTTGTATGGATCCCTTTCTTCATTTTCTTCTATATATTTCTGAAAAAATTTCTTCCAGGTCTTGAATTCTAAGGGAGTCATACCACAAAGCTCTATTCAACTGTTGGGCCCTTTGTTTTTCCACTGAGTACCAATCTTTTATTTTGATATATGCAGGGGCATGATCAGACCAAGTTATAACTCAGATTATCTTTTTAGACCAAATTAGCCCTGGTCCTAGAAACAAAAATCATGTCAATCTGAAATAAGATCCATGAGTAGCAGAACAACATGTATAGTCCCTGACATCCAGATTCATCTCCCACCAGACATCAACCAGATCCTCATTTTCTAGGTGATGCACCAAATTTACACTTTCTCCTCCTAAATGCCCTCTGTGTATATTGCATTGATTCAAAATGGGATTAAACACCTCATTAAAAATTGCCCTAAGAATAATATTTCCTTCCCTAAAATCTCTTAAATCTCCAAAAAAAACCTGATAAAAAGAAGCTTCCCCTTGATTGGGAGCATATACACTAGCTAAGGTGAAAAGTTACCTTTCAAAAATATCCTTTAATTAAAATATATCTGCCCTCTGTATTGATTAATTTTGCTGAAACAATAAAAAGGAAGTGTTTAGCAAACAGTATTGCCACCCCTCTTCTATTAGATTGCCCTGGAGAGACATGGCAGCTGTGTCCAAGAAGCATTCAGATATTTATCATCATTTTCCTTCAAGTGTTTCCTGTACCTAGATTATACTAGGAAAATCCTTTTTCAGTGAACAGAACATCCTTTTCTTTTTTTGTTGGATTGTTCATCCCCTTAACACAACTAGTCATGACATTAATAAACTCACCCATGAGGACTAAGTCTGCTCTCACCCAGTATATTCCCCTTTGTTAAAAATAGTCATACAGCTTCTTCCCACTGCCACCAGAAAGTTGTCAGGTCTCTGTTACATTTGCACCTCCTCTTTAAATAAGACATTTAAGATACAGCTCACATCACACACAGAGTGATTTTAAAACTCCCACATATGTTGCTTTTCCTTTCTTTAACACCTATATTGTGCTACCCTGATCCTCATTTACCATAGATTTTTTAATTCTGAGCTCTGACTTTTTAAAATTAAATATTGTTATATGTTTTAATATTGTTTATTAACATCTGTTTTTGTTCTCTTATCCCCTCACTCCCCGTACATTCCACCATTGTCACGTGCCCCTTCTAGACTGGACTCTCCTTACTTTCTTCATGGGCATGTTAGTTCTCTGCTGCAGGGGGATTTTCTTCTTTCTTTTTATATCTATATAATCACACTTTAAGAAGCAAGCCTTGTCTAATCTCAAACTATCTATATAACATCCAGCCTTATGAGATTATAACATCTTTAAATTCATTTATTGTTAAAATTTTCCACCATAGGTGATCCTTCTCCAATTTTGTTCCTAATAACTACACCACAGGAGCGAACATTTTTTATTTCTACCAGCATGTCCTTCAAGTCAGCCTTAGTGATGGGTGCTTCTCCATCAGCCTATATACTTTGTTTGCTGGAGTGGGAGTTACTCTCTTTCATGGCCATGGGAACAGACTTTTGTATTGGAGGATTTATTTCCTTTTTCGGACATCTAAATCTTATCTTTTCTCCTTGCTTGTTGTGCCTTTCTTAAGACAGCGGCTACATACTTCTCCTTTGTTTGTCTGACCTTTCCAAAATGGCAGCTGTTACACTTTCTCCCCAGACACGATAGTAAAAAAAACCATCCACACCTCATTTCACTCACCCACTGTCTCTTTGCAGGATAACGAGGGTCCTGTTCAACATCTCCATGCTAGAAAAATATTTTTTGCAGGGAGAACATGTAACTGTTGATAGTGGAGGGGCACGTGACTGCCCCATGCATTGCCTCTGCTGCCTAACCATCAGCCCTTTGCATGCTACCCTTCTTGCTGCCTCCTTCCTCAGCATCTCTCCTCACTTTACCCTTTCCCCCGCACCCCAGTCCCACTGCTTCTCCATAAACCCTGGTGGGGCACATCCCTCTCCCTAGGCTGTGTGGAGAACCAATCCCTGGCAGGAACACTCAGCTCACCTGCAGGCTGGCTGGTGGGCTCCTTCCTCCCCCATTGCCTCTGGCAGGGCTGGTGCCCCAAGAAAGCCCAAGATCTTTCTGCACAGGGCATTGCCCAGGAGAAGCCTAGTCCTGGGTGTGCCATAGCTGCCTGGAGCCCAGCGCAGCACCAGCACGGGAGAGCAAAAAACGGTGGAAGGAAAGATCATAAGAAAGGTACAGAATAGTGAGCCATATTTTATATTAAGATTCCATTTATAAAATGTTTTATAAAGGGCTAGTATAATGTTCATTATACACATGAGTAGAATATTTATATTTGGTTATAAGCTCATCAGTAGAAGGTACTATGTTTATGAGCCATGATAATAAGCAAAATATTGGCCTGCTGAAGGCTATAGCAATTGATTAACCATTCATTAAAACACCTATTAATCCTTTAAGGGCCATTAGTCTTCCTCTTTAGTATAAATATTGATAAACCCTCAATTTTCATTAAAACGGAAAGAAGTCTGTAATGGAGAACATATTGATATAATACAGATTTTTTTGGCATAGGAATGTGCCATATTTTATAAAAATAAATGCGATCGTGGCCATTGGAGTGCATATCTGCTGCTTAATTATAGCCATCATCATTGAAACCATGTCTCATATATATATATGCACATTAAAGAAGAGAAAACTGATGTGATCCTGCTTATGTGTGAATGACAGAAGAGGTAATATCACTATGGACGTGCTGCAGGACTCTGGGGGAAGCCATTCTGATAATCTATCAGCATGTATTACAATCTTTCTATCAAACTCAGCCAAGTCATTATAGAACTATTGACATGATGGTGCACCCAAAAAAGATTTACCTACCCTATAACCTCTTTTACTTTTTACTGTATCTTATAAAAATACTTAAATAAGAAACTAAATTCTCTCACACACATGGCACATTCAAACTGCAATAAGGATTTATTTTTTTAATTGGATTAATTTGGCACCCAGAATTGATCTCATACTTTGTCATTCTAAATTGTGTCTGAGCAGCATGTAGCTAGAGGCTCAGAGCAGGCAGGGGAAAGCAGCAGCAGAATCTTTTGCTGCTTGTGGAACTTGAAAAAGGAAAAGATTCATACACGCATTGGTGAAGGAGATGGGGAGTCTCTATGGACATTTTGTAGTGCAGATTTTGTGCCCCTTCTTGCTCCAGTATTAGAAAAACCCACACAAAATACCAGCAGAGAAAAATAAAACAATTTTTTTCTCTAAACCTCCAAAAAAAGTGACAAGATACTTTTAAATTAAAGGTGCATTTTCAGCTACAGGTACATGGATTAGTCTTAGAAACTAGATAGATAGATAGATAGGAGCTGTCAAGTGATTAAAATTAATCACATGATTAATCATTAAACAATAATAGAATATCATTTAATTTTTTTTTTATTTTTCTACATTTTCAAATATTTTGATTTCAATTATAAACACAAAATACAAAGTGTACAGAGGTCACTTTATATTTATTTTAGTACAAATTTGCACTGTAAAAAATAGTATTTTTCAATTAATCTAATACAAGTACTGTAGTGCAATCTCTATCACGAAAGTTGAACTTACAAACATAGAATTATGTACAAAAAAAACTGCATTCAAAAATAAAACAATGTAAAACTTTAGAGCCTACAAGCCACTCAGTCCTACTTCTTGTTCAGCCAATCATTCAAACAAGCTCCAATGTTTACATTTGCAGGATATAATGCTGCCCGCTTCTTGTTCACAATGTCACCTGAAAGTGAGAACAGGTGTTCTCATGGCACCATTATAGCCAGTGTTGCAAGATATTTACATGCCAGATGCACTAAAGATTCATATGTCCCTTCATGCTACAACCACCATTCCAGAGGACGTGTGTCCATGCTGATGACAGGTTCTGCTAGATAACAATCGAAAGCAGAGCAGACCGACACATGTTCATTTTCATGAGAGTCAGATGCCACCAGCAGAAGGTTGATTTTCTTTGTTGGTGGTCTGGGTTCTGTAGTTTCCACATCAGAGTGTTGCTCTTGTAAGACTTCGTAAAGCATTCTCCACATCTCACCCCTCTCAGATTTTGGAAGGCACTTCAGATTCTTAAACCTGGGGTCGAGTGCTATAGCTATCTTCAGAAATCTCACATTGGTACCTTCTTTGCGTTTTATCAAATCTGCAGCGAAAGAGTTCTTAAAATGAACAACATGTGCTGGGTCATCATCTGAGATTATTAATACATTAAATGTATGGCAGAATGCAGGTAAAATAGAGCTGGAGACATAAAATTCTCCCCAAAGAGTTCAGTCACAAATTTAATTAAACACATTTTTTTAAATGAGCATCATCAGCAGGGAATGGTGGCCAAAGCATGAAAGGGCATGTGAATGCTTAGCATATCTGGCACGTAAATACCTTGCAATGCCTGCTACAAAAATCCCATGCGAACGCCTCTTCTCACTTTCTAGTGACATTGTAAATAAGAAGTGGACAGCATTATCTCCTGTAAAGGTAAACAAACTTGTTTGTCTTAGTGATTGGCTGAACAAGAAATAGGACTGAGTGGACTTGTAGGCTCTAAAGTTTTGCATTGTTTTGAGTGCAGTTATGTAATAAAAAAAAATCTACATTTGTAAGTTGCACTTTCCCAATAAAGAGATTGCACTGCAGTACTTGTATGAGGTGAACTGAAAAATACTGTTTCTTTTGTTTGTCATTTTACAGTGCAAATATTTGTAATAAAAAATATAAAGTGAGCACTGTACACTGTGACTTTTTTTTTCTGAGACAATTTTTATATCCTTCAATGAATCCTAATCCCTGGTGCTTATCCATACTTCATGAGCAGGAGGCAGTTTCAAGGAAGTTATTTGTTCAAACCTTTTCTAAGAATCCTCAGATCTTGGTTAATCCTGGTGGTCATATATCACTGCTTCTGTTCTATTTCACAGCTACTGTTTAAATCTGGGAAACCTTCCATTGACTTCAATTGGTGTTGGATCAGGGCCTAGAGTTTTTATATTGTGTATATTAGTGTAGTATCTAAGGACCTAATCCAATTCCTATTGAAGTCCGAGGGAGTTTGTAAGGTAGTGTTCTCACCTTCTGTAGCACCTCGTTGTGTTAGGGTATGATACTGCAAAGAGTCCTCATCTCCTGCCAGCTGTCTGCCTCTCACCTCCAGCCAAGTAATCTGAAGTTCAGTCCCCTTCCAGGGTTTCAAAATGCCCAGTTGAAAGTCCAAGCTGAATGACCAAATAACTCTTCCATCCCTCTCAGGCTCCACTGAAGTGTTCTTACTCACCTTCATCAGGGCCTCTCCCCACAGGAGCCTAATTTGCTTCTTCAGAGTTCCTTCTCTGTTGCTTGCTGGAGGATCTGTACTTGGCCTCCGTCCCAGGAACCTAACCCACTCCTGTGGTTGGCTAGCATGCCCCTTCCTCAGGGGATGGTAGGGGAACACAGGCCCATCCTCTACTCTGTGTCCTGGCCCAGGGACCCTGTATTAAGCACTGCTTCTTCAGACCCTGCTTCTGTTTCCCTGGGCTGCTTCCTATCTCCAAGTCCACCTGTGCTGCTTCCCCACAGCCTGTGCTCAACTCAGCCTCCCCTTGGTTCTCAGGCCTCTGGCTTCTTTCTTCTCTGCTGAACTAACTAGTTTTCTGCCCCTCTCAGTCTCCACTGAAGTGCTTTTACTATCCCTTCCTCAGGTCCTCCTCCACAGGATCCTATCCTGCTCCTGCAGAGTTCTTCTTTTATAATGTCCTATCTTTGCAGGTTTTCCCTCCCTCCCTCAGGGATTCTGGCAGGTTCCCCATGGGATTTCCTTAGACCTGGTAGGTTCTAGCTCATAGATTCCCCTCACAGGAGCCTTAGTCTGTGGGTTCTTCTACTTGCAGGAGAGTCCTGTCTTCCCTTCAGTCTTCCCCCACCCCCGAATACTTGTATAGTTTTTTCCTAACCCATTCACAGGTAAGGCCACTAATGAGCCTTCAGTTGCCAAATCACCATCAGCTTAGCGATGGCTGCTAGGTTACAGGAGAGGCTGAGCTTGGCTTGCATTAAAAGGCCAGCCAGCCTGTGACAGAGTTTTCCCATTATTCAGTGGGAGCTGGATCAGGCCCCAGGTACTACTGTCAACTAATAGTCTGTCCTCCAAAGTGTCGGAAATTTTCTCCCTGGCTCAGAACCACAAAAAGGATAGGCATTATGATGCTGACCCTAACTTACAGGCACCTAGAAAAATCACTGGAACAACACTCCAATCCACTATTGTTTTTGTATGTTCACTCTGTACGGCTTTTATCTTAAAAATAAATGCACTGTGCTGACTAAGTGCTGTGTGGTAACTGCTGGCAATTGCACTGCTCCTTGTCCTTGAAGAGGAAGCAAAGCACAGGAGCTGGCCATTAGGCAGACTGGCTTGCTGGAGATATCATAATGTATGAACACAAGAATGGCCATACTGGGTCAGACCAAAGGTCTATCTAGCCCAGTATCCTGTCTGCCGACAGTGGCCAATGCCAGGTGCCAGAGGGAATGAACAGAACAGGTAATCATCAAATGATCCATCCACCATCGCCCATTCCCAGCTTCTGGCAAACAGAGGCTAGGGACACCATCCCTGCCCATCCTGGCTTACAGCCATTGATGGACCTATCCTCCGTGAACTTCTCTAGTTCTTTTTTGAACCATGTTATAGTCTTGGCCTTCACAACATCCTCCAGCAAAGAGTTCCAGACTGACTGTGCTTTGTGTGAACAAATGCTTCCTTTTGTTTTAAATCTGCTGCCTATTAATTTCATTTGGTGACCCCTAGTTCTTGTGTTATGAAGAGAAAATAACACTTCCTTATTTACTTACTCCAAACCAGTCATAATTTTATAGACCTCTATCATATCATCACTTTTCCAAGCTGAGAAGTCCCAGTCTTATTTATCTCCCCTCATACAGAAGCTGTTCCATAACTCTAATCATTTTTGTTGCCCTTTTCTGAACCTTTTCTAATTTCAATATATCTTTTTTGAAATGGAGTGTCCACATCCGCATGCACTATACAAGATGTGGGGGTACCACGGATTTATAGAGTGGCAATATAATATTTACTGTTTATTATCTATCCCTTTCTTAATGATTCCCAACAATCTGGTAGCTTTTTTTGACTGCTGCTACACATTGAATGGATGTTTTCAGAGAACAATCCACAATGACTCCAAGATCTCTAATTTAGACCGCATCAATTTATATGTATAGTTGGGATTATGTTTTCCAATGTGCATTACTTTGCATTTATCAACATTGAATTTCATCTGCTCTTTTGTTGCCCAGTCACCCAGCTTTGTGAGATCCCTTTGTAGCTCTTCGCAGTCTGCTTTGGATTTAACTATCTTGAGTAGTTTTGTATCAGCAAATTTTGACACCTCACTATTTACCCCTTTTCCCAGATCATTTATGAATAAGTTGAATAGTACTGGTCCCAGTACAGACCCCTGGGGGACACCACTATTTACCTCTCTCCATTCTGAAAACTGACCATTTATTCCTACCCTTTGTTTCCTATCTTTTAACCAGTTACCAATCCATGAGAGGACCTTCCCTTTTATTCCATGACAGCTTACTTTGCTTATGGGCCTTTGGTGAGGGATCTTGTCAAAGGCTTTCTGAATATCTAAGTACACTATATCCACCGGATCCCCCTTGTCCACATGCTTGTTGACCCCCTCAAAGAATTTTTGTAACTTGGTGAGGCATGATTTCTCTTTTCAAAAATCATGTTAATCTATGTGTCTGATAATTCTTTACTATAGTTTCAACCAGTTTGCCCAATACTGAAGACAGACTTACTAGTCTAACTGCTGGGATCACCTCTGGAGCCCTTTTTAAAAATTGGCGTCACATTAACTACCCTCCAGTCATCTGGTACAGAAACTGATTTAAATGATAGGTTACAAACTACAGTTAGTAGTCCTGCAATTTCACATTTGAATTCCTTTAGAACTCGAGTGAATGCCATCTGGTCCTGGTGACTTATTACTGTTTAAATTTATCAGTTTGCTCCAAAACCTCCTTTAATGACACCTCGATCTGGGACAATACCTCAGATTTATCACCTAAAAAGAATGGCTCAGGTGTGGGAATCTCCCTCATATCCTCAGACATGAAAAACAATGCAAAAAATTCATTTAGTTTCTCTGGGGGGGCTATGCAGCGTTAACTTCTCTCCACCCCCAATCAGATTACCAAAGGTAATTACCCTCTGCTATTTTTAGTTCCTGGAGGAGCTATGGTAGCCCTCCCCTGTGGAGTAGAACTCAGGCATACAGAAAACATTCATAAATTTAATACAATGGTCTCCATAAGATACTTTAGGGGGTTGCAATATCTGTCATAATGAATATTTCCCCTCTTACCAAAGCCTAATTTTCAGATTAAGAAATGCATTGATAATCAGGACTCACTTGTTTGGCCAATTATTCTCTCAAACACAACTGTAACCTCCAGAAAAGTCAAAGGACATTACTGCATGATTATGAAAGCAGAATAGAGCCCTAAACTTTCTAACATTGAGGGCCAGATTCTGATCCCAGTAACTCCAGTTAAAATCTGCTTGCTTTCAAGGGAGTTACTCCAGATTTTATACAAATGTAATCACAATCAGAATTTAGCCTATCAGCTTCCCAGCTTAGTACATAGTATTGAAATAACTTTTGCCTTGCAAAACAACTAGTGTTTCCCTCTCCTTTTGACGGTAACAATTGCTTTTCTAAAATAAGAGATTTTCTGTATGTCAGAAAGAAAAGACCATCAATTTTGTTACAGTATTCCAAATCTGGCAAAGAGGGTGTTGAAAAGCTATCTTTTACAACAGTGCTTGATTATAGGTATTTTTAAAGAGACAAGGAGAATGGTGGGATTTCTCTGATACATTACTGCATTGGGGAAACAATCTATTTGTGTAAAGGCAAATTAACAGTGTAAATGGTGAAAAGTTGCAACATGCCTACTGTCATAGAATATCAGGTTTGGAAGGGACCTCAGGAGATCATCTAGTTCAAACCCCTGCTCAAAACAGGACCAATCCCCAGACAGATTTTTGCCCCAGATCCCTAAATGGCCCCCTCAAGGATTGAACTTACAACCCTAGGTTTAGCAGGCCAATGCTCAAACCACTGAGTTATCGTCCCGCATCAAAGAGCTTGTTGATTTAAAAAAAAAAACAAACAGCAGCACTAAATGCATAACAGTCACTTTTAAAGGACAGTAGCAGATTGCCATAGCAGCTATCTGACAAAGACTACTACAATGCACATTTTTTTCTGATTTTTGGTGGTATGCATGTGCATATGAGTGCAGAATTGAAGCAGTAGGGCCTTATACTGCCATTGTCTGGCAAGACCTACTTCAGTGGGAGCTTTTATGCAGAATAATAGCAGGCACAGATCTTTAGTATATAACATGCTGTTATTAAGTTTCCTTATGTATTAATGATCATGCAGACATTAAAATCAGTGGGAATATATTGTATATATTTACAGCCACTTTCAATCAGGGGCGGCTCTAGGAATTGCGCCACCCCAAGCAGGGCGGCACGCCGCAGGGGGCGCTCTGGTGGTCGCCGGTCCCGCGGCTCCGGTGGACCTCCTGCAGACGTGCTTGTGGAGGGTCCGCTGGTCCCGCGGCTCTGGTGGACCTCCTGCAGGCATGCCTGCGGATGCTCCACCGGAGCCGCGGGACCAGCAGACCCTCCGCAGGCATGCCTGCGGGAGGTCCACCGGAGCCGCCTGCCACCCTCCCGTGGCACGCCGCCCCAAGCACGCGCTTGGCACGCTGGGGTCTGGAGCCAGCCCTCCTTTCAATCCCCTATACATTGCCAGAGCAGTGTAAAATAACCTTAATATAAATCAGAACCAGGGCCAAGGAGTAAATATTACACATTTCTTGCTATGTCATATAGACTGTTTCAAGCCATTTCATTTTAGCCTGAGACTGTTCATTGCCCTCTAAGGCCAGTGTCAGTGGTCCTTGGTGTGGTTTCTACTGCAGGGGGTCTCTACTGCTACCTGCCTGGTTTCCTTTGGTTAGCCCCCCGATCAGGGCAGTTCTTGGACCATGGCCTCTAATTAGGCCCAGGGGTCTGCTTTTGTCTCTTTGGGTCTTATTTCTGGAGGCAGCCTGGTGCATGGGTGTTGCCCTTTCCCTACCCCATGCCTCTCTGCCTCCCCTCCCCCTCTGAGCCTCCCTCCTTTTATAGCAGACCTTTTTTCCCCCCTCATTGGTTGCAGCTGAGGGTGTCTCCTTCCAGGACTGGCAGTTGTAGCAGCTGTGTGTGTGGGGGGGGGTCAAGCTGCTTGCCTGTAGGCAGGAGAAGCTCCCCTCCTCCTCCTACCTCTGCTCAGTATGGGATTTGTAGACCCCATTACTACCAGTCACTATTATTTATACTGGGGATACATTTAGCGACTGGGAATGCATTATGCTAGAATCTCTGCAAACATACAAGTAGATCTGGTTCCTGGCCCAAAGAACTTACTGTCTGATTTGAAACAAGAAGCAACAAGCAAGGGTGACAAACAACAAGACTGAAGGGTAAAGAGATGACCTTGGAAATGAAGTTAACATCATGTGGTTCCATTGGTTAGCTATTGCACAACCTCCCCATCATTGTTTGGATGATTTCTTGTCAGCTTCATAGCAGCAGTGGATTTTTGGGAGGGGGTAGCGGTCATACAGATTAATTCAGGGAGAACTTTACCTACATAGGAGCAGTGTGGAAGAAAACTCAGCTGTTTGAGAGAGAAGCAGACGAGTGGCCATTTCAAGGATGGCATCACAAGGAGTTCTTTTTTGGTCATGTTAAGTTTGAGTTGCTGGCGAGACATTCAGAAGGGAAGGTCAGAGACAGAGGCTGAGATTTGAGCCGAGATGAAGTGAAATTAGTCAAGAACGGGCATTTAGTTTGGCAATCAACTAGTATAAATATAGTAATTGAAGCTGTGCAAGCAGATGATCTCACCCAAATAAACAGTCTAGAGCAAGAAGAGGAGGGGGCCAAGAATGGGATCCTATGGAAGCAGAAAGACAACACAGTGGAAGAGATGCCAAAGGAGTGGCCAGAGAGATAGGAGGATACCAGGGGAGAATAGATGACAGGAACTCAAGGCAGTGGCTGCAAATTACGTGCTCAATAGTTTAGAAATCAGGATGTTTTACTTTGCCCTCTTTGATTATGTCCAATAAATAGCTTGTGGAAGGTCTTTTCTGGATAGGATACAGAGAAGTCAGCAAAGGTTGAAAGAAAATCCTATTAGTAAATACCTTTATGCAGTCAGAAGGGTTAAACACAGAGCATGTGTGTTTATAAACCTTTCCTGTCTATAGTCAGGTCGGAGCACACAGTTCTGACAGAAATAAAAAGCTGTGTATGGTATAGACTCTGTCATCTTCTACGGTCAGAGCCAGACTGATTCCCAGGAAACTGAGCTTTCATTGAAAAATAATTTTGGAGAGCTTCTTGTTGGGCCTCCTCAAAAACAGAGAAGTTAGAGTTATGTGTGATAGCAAAATAAAATATAAAAAAAAAAAGAAATCAGCTGCCTTCATGGGTGGAGGGCAGGGGCGGCTCTAGCCATTTTGCCGCCCCAAGCACGGCGGCATGCCGCGGGGGGGCACTGTGCCGGTCGCCGGTCCCGTGGCTCTGGTGGACCTCCTGCCGACGTGCCTGCGGATGCTCCACCGGAGCCGTGGGACCAGCAGACCCTCCGCAGGCACGCCTGCGGGAGGTCCACGGGAGCCGCCTGCCGCCCTCCCGGTGACCAGCAGAGTGCCCCCCACGGCATGCCGCCCCAAGCACGCGCTTGGCGTGCTGGGGCCTGGAGCCGCCCCTGGTGGAGGGGCAACTGTAAAATTGTTTTGCAGGCTAAAGCTGCTAAGATTGGCTCATTGTGTGGGCCTGATCCTGTGGGATAACAAGCACCTGCAACTTCCATTGGGAAATTCAGTGGGAATTTCCGGTGCTGGATCAGGCTCATAGAACACACACCTAAACCTTTTGGGTCATGCCAGTTTCTCCCAAAGCCAAATTATGAAGTCTTTTCTGAACTCTTACTCCTGCAAAATTCCCAGAGTAAAGACTGTACAAGGACTGTAGAATTTACCAACAAGGGTGAACTGAGTCTTAAGCATTGAAAATTATGTTATTTGAGTAAAATAACCCAGGAAGAGGCCATGTGATAGGGTGCTCAGTGGGCTGGGTGGCCTAGTGGTTAATGCACCTGACCTCTACCTTTTGTCTTGCTGTCAGGGCAGAGGTGTAGTAGTAGTGCCTGGTTCCTGCCCGTAGGCTGGGAGTGTCTGGGCATTTGCCCTTAAGTGAGTCATGGTAGGGGGACCCAGGGCCTTCCTCTCCACCAGGTCCCTGCTCAAGGCCCTGTGGGAAGTAAGATTGACAGATTCCTCCCCACAGAGAGCCTAAATCTGGGCTACTTCTCTGCCATGTGCTCCTTCAGTTTGGGGCATGACTTCTAAAGTCCAAACAGTCAATAGCTTCACAAGCAAGTCCAAACGAGCAGTGTGCTGCAAGACACGCTGCTTCTCAAAGCGGGTGGTGGTTGGAGAAAGTGGTGCTGGAGGCCTTACCCACTGTGAGGTTCCCTCTCAGGCACAACCTTCTCTCCAGCTTCCTAGAGAAGGATTCTTCTCTCCTGCATCCTGTCCACCACCCCATGCCTGGGCTTCTCAGCTCCTTTAAACCTGATCTTCAGGCCGGTAGGGGTAGGGCTACCTGGGCCCATGATTGCCTTCTGGCCCAGTGTGAGGTTTGTATACCTCTGATACAAACTATAGCAGTCATTCACCTTTGTGAGTAAAGTGTTCACAATCTGGCATATTATTAATTATTATTATTATTTTACACACAATACAATAATTAAAAATGTTAAATGTATTTTAAAATAAACTGAAGATCATTTCCAGTATCAGCATGTTATACAGATCAGGTTTTGCTCTTTTTTTTTCTTTTTCTTTTTTTTTTTTTAAATCCAGGAACCAAAATATGTTCGCATTTGCGCAAGTGTCTCCACAGAGAATAACAGTTACTATGGATTTACACCAGCATAAGTCAGAGCAGACCTTGGCCTAAACCTTGTTCACTCAGGGACATATCACTCAAGATAAGAAGAATTTCAGTATTCAATCCTTAAGGGCCAATCTTGCATTGTGTATAATGCAGCTGTGCTTGCGTGGAGTGCCAGTGAAGTTCACGGAGCTTTGCATGATTGTTACAAATCTGCCCACAAGCTATATGTTACAGGACTAGGCTTTATGGGCTTGTGATGGGGTTTAAAGCCGAGACAGGGGAAGGCCTGGAGCAGTACTGGGCCAGGGAGGTCCTGCCTCTCAGGGACTGCTGCACATGCTCCTGAGATGATGATCAGTATAAAGGGAGCTTCAGCAGCCTCAGGAAGAGGCCATTTATGGATGAACACTGCTCTGCAGAAACAGGAGAAAAATGTCTACCTAGGGGACCTGGCTTCCAGTCTTCCCCTGGCTACTAGACACTCTGGGAAGGAGGGAGAACTGTGCTCAAGGGCTCAAGAAGGCTGCAGGCATCAGCCCTAGACTGTGGGGGCTTTGAAGCAAAGACTATGACTATACCCCAACCTGAGATGCAGGGGGGTTAGGAAGTGGCCCGTGAAAGGTGAGCAAGTGGCCTAGCTGAACATAGGCTAGTGCATACCACTTCATTTTTAGGAGAAAGGCCCTAGGTCCCCCTACCTATCCTGGAGCTATGACCCCTGACCTGAGGAGGGCAGAGCTAGGGGTTACCATCAAAAAGTCCAGTCCAGATAAGACCTCACCCAGAGGGCTAGGATACTGTGAACTAATAGAATGGCTGAGTAATGCTCCCTCACTCACCCCGGAGGAGGGAGGTCCCTGGAGGGCTGTGATAGCCTGTCTCCAGGCTTGTCTCTGTTTACCTGAGTACTGGGCTTGCCAGGGCTCAGGCAGCCCGTCCCCCAACAGTCTTAAGGGGCCAGCTATAGCCTGGGCAGGGCTCAGGCAGCCAGCAAACAACACAGTCTTACAGGTAGGCTGGGGCCTGGGCTTGCAGGGCTCACGCAGCCAGCAAACAACAGTCATCAGGGGGCTGGGGCCACTTCTCTTCAGAGTGAGAGCCCCTTGCAGAGGAACGAGGGTCAGCCACCCAGGGGGAGGGGCAGAGGCCCTTCCTACTCCACCGCGTCCCAGCCCAGGGCTCTGGCAGGGGCAGAGTCAGCTGCCCCGAGGTCGGCGGGGATCCAGCCACAACACGCCGATGCTGGGGGTGTGGGCTTTGCAGCCAGCCCTATGGCAGCTGCCCCTGGGCCACTTCCTGCCTCCCCTGGGTTGGGTACCTCCTGCATCCAGGCGTTGTCCAGCTCCTCTGGGTAAACAGCAGCGGGCACGCCAGGCCAGTTGTCGTCCATGTCTGGGGCATGGAACGGGCTAGGCGGGGGATCGGCCTCAAGCTGCTCCAGAACCAGCGGGACATCCTTCCCCTCTGCAGGTTTCCCCCTGAACGGGCTGCAGGTCTGGTCTTTTATACTTCCGGCCCCGCCCTTCTCCTTCTGGTGAGCGGGGCGGGGAGGCTTAGGCTCCACCCTACAAGGAGCAGGTAGCACTCCCTCACTCACCTCAGAGGAGGGAGGCCTGTCTGCCTCACTACAGGCTGGAGGTGGAGACCCAGAACAATAGGCCTGCTGACCACCCAAAACACTCTGCCACTGAGCTTGTCTACACATTGCATTAGTCTGCACAAGGGGAGGGGAATTAAATTTTAGTCCACACTCACATGTTGCCCACTAATGGGCCTGTGCAGACCTTGCTGGTGTACACTAAACGTTCCCCAGGGCGCATTACTGTAGTCCTGTTTCAAACACTACTACATTAATGCACACTAGTGAATTTTTAGTGTGCACCAACAAGCTTGTTTGCTGTACAATTTTCACACCTCTAGTGCAGACCGACACACCATGTTGACAAGCCCTAAGTGTACATTTAAAATTCACAGTGGCATGTATGAGTTATAATCTGTTTTATATTTCATGGTCTTTGTTTACAATTTAAGACTTCATATGAAAAGCTAAGAGGCACTGTCCCCTCCATTTCTGAGAGGAGAATATTTATCTATGGTGTTAGATACTGAAAAACAATACTCATCATTTTTTTTAAAAAAGAACTGAAGTAATTTATTATACCCATTTCAAATTATAATTGAAATATTTCATGAGGCTTAGCAGCTACTGTATTCAGGAGATATGCAACTCTTAGAATGAGAATCATTAGCCTTCAGACCACACATGTTCAAATAATCTCTCCCCTACAAGGCCCCCACACACCACATTTTAATAACCTTTATCTCCCTAAATCTTCGGTAGATGGAAGATGTTTTAAGTCTCAGGGAGAAATTAGATACAGATATGAGATGGCTTCTACTTTGAGGTGAAAAGGATTGGTTGAGACTGGATGTATAGGTTATCTACAGAAATGTACTTAGGTGCTACTTCAAAATCTTGCTTTTAGACTCCTGGCTCAGAAATTCACAAATTATATTCTTTGCAAGAACTGTGGTGTGTAAAAATACTTCCATTGTATAAGATTTGGGGGTGGGGGGATGAGACAATGATGAAACTATTTGTCAAAATGTGAGGAAAAAAATCAGACATTTCTAGAATTCATAGTGATTTAAGAATATGTATCATCACAAGACAAGGGTAACATTTTCTAATTTCCAAATTATAAAATACTGTAATGAGATACTACATTACTATTACTGTTACAGCTTGCATATAGTTTCCATTTTGTTACACGGTTCCTATTCCAGCAAGCGCAGAATCAGCTTTCAGTGGTTGCCAAAACACAGAAATCCTGTAGGGTGATGAAATGGGACACAGGAGAGTTTAGGGGGCGTGTCTACATTGTTCTAGTGTAGTGTAGAGAACAAATAGCCAGCATATGGGGTTTTAAAAAAAAATAAAGAAAACAACAGTACCAGAATTTAGAACTCCAGCACATAGGCATATCCTACTGGAATTTTGAAAGATAGCCCTACCATGTCCATTAATTACATTTTTCAAGCTCTGCTGTTCTGGATTCTTGACACTCAGAGGAATTGGAAAGATGAAGATCCAAATTCTGTTCTCATTTATACTAGAGGAACAATTAAAAACAATTACACCACATACCAACCCCATCCTATCCCACACACAAACTTAACTGAGATGAGAATATTGCTCAGAGCCTTTTCTTCCAAAGTTATTATTCTGAGTTCTTCCTTGACTTTGACAGTGGCAACACAACATTTAAAAAGTTAGAGCAGGTATGAATGTCGTTTATTCCTTATTTGATTATGTTAGAAATGTCATGGTATTTGTTCAAGAAAAATGCACTAAAAGTTAATCATTCATACATTTGTAGACCTTTTAAATAATTGCAAGTACATGCAGAATTATGCAGCCCTTAGTCAGTTGCTAAGGTTAAAAATGAAGTATGGCCTTAATTTTTTAAACACAAATTAAAAGCAAAATAAAACCCCAACTACTCTCAGATGACAAGGCTACCCTTTCAGATCCAGATTAACCAGTACACTCTGCTTTGTGTGTGCCCTGTCAACAACAGCAAATCAGTCATAAAACTAATTATACAAAATAGATGGGTTTATGACTGCTTAAGACATCAGTGAAACTCCCCATTGAAATAAAAATCTTTGATAACTTCCCATTTAAATGAGAAAAATAGAAGCTTACTAGTAATATGCCATTTCTTCTTATGTTAGTGGGTCTTGACAAAAATCCATAATAAACTATAGCCCTTGAGGAAAGCACTTGCTCTCTAATGTTTCACTGTTTGAAATAAATATTATCAGGTCCCGTTGAAAAATGCAACAGCAGCTTCTTTCTAAAAAGGGAAGGTACTCTGCTTGCATGAAAAAAAAAATCAAACATTTCCAGATCTTCCAAGAACGGAGACAGTTCTAGCTGCTTCAAAATATTGCTTTAAAAAAATAATTTTATTTTCTGTTCCTGAATTTAATTTTGAATTACAGAATACTCTATTTTCCAGGGCAATGACTCAAAGCTTGTTGAATGTGGGGCAAGATCTAAATTAAAACAAATAAAAAAGATTGCATTTTCCATATCATTAGTTCTTTGATTTTGTTTACATTTCTAGCCCCAAAAGTCCTACATAAATGTACTCTTTTGAATTTTAAAAGGGAATTTCAAAAGAATTTCCACCCCGACTCCTTTATTTAATGGTGACTATATCTTAAAATGTTGAAGTATCAATAGTATTTATCAGTGTTTGTTGGAAACTATACAGACCTTCTTTTTTATCTTCTGGAGCAATCTTCACCTTTGTATCTGTTATATCTTTGAAAGAGGCCAGAAACAGTACTACATCTCCTTTCTCATTCTTTATAGGAACAATGTCCAGTAGGCACCAAAATGAAGATCCTGCAAGGATACAGAATGAATTAAATGCAAACAGCTGTCTTTTTGCTGAAAAAATCCAAACTATTAAAGCTGCAACTAACGTAATTCTAATAAAAAATCTTATTTAGAAGGTCAGTCAGGAAATCACAGATGTTCAGCTCATGTAAATCTCTTCGCATCATCGGTCGAAGCTCAGTAATGCTGCATTCTGTGGAATCAAGGCATTAATTTAAATGCAAAATTTATCTACTGGGAACATTAATAGAGTTTAATGAAGCTTCTCACTTCTCTCAAACCACATTTTCCTTTGAAATCTTAACTGATGCTGACACTTCCTATTTTAATGGAATATCTGCCACTACGTTAACTCTGATATCTGAAGCTTCCATGTTTACTATGAAATATCTTTACCTTAGATTAATTATCAGATTTGGATCTCTCATCATCCCTTGGCAGAATACCCAGTAGCTAGTGTATCACTTCACTAATTCGAAGATGCTTAAACTAATCAGACTTGTGACTTAAAATAGAAAGTAAAGTACAGTTATTCACATCTGAGCTGTTAAACTTAGGCAAGTGAAAACTCAAAGTCCTTGTATTTCATTTGAGTGTTATAATACCCACATTTTATCTGTGAAAATTAATGACAATAAAGATCTTCCCTCTTACATGTTAACTGCAGTAATAGCAGTTAGTAGCCTGGGTAAAACAATACTTTTTTTTTTTAATGTAAAACTCAACTTGCCTATTTAGTGTCAAATTGTTGTATAAATAGAAAGATTTTTTTTTAAATCACATCATCCTTGGATAATAGGACATTAAGTCTGATGGTTTTAAGTACTGGGGTTGTAATTCACCCAGATAATTCAGCATAGAAGCTAATTATTGCCAGTGTGTTGGTGTTGTACTGCTGCATAGTTCAAGCACATTGTGAGTACAGCTGAGATCACACCAAAACCCTGATCCAAACCCCACTCATTTTGGGGTAAATCAGTCTAGATATTAACTATCGTTGGCAGCTTAGGCCCATCCCTGTAAGTCACAAAGGAAAAACAATTCCCCTCAGACACTTCCAACATACCAGCAGACCACTAATGTTCACAATGGGATGAATCGTTATTGGACTAAGTATTTTTCATTTGAAATCTGTTTTTGGGCATGCCTGACCCTGAGACTTCTATATCCTATGCATCTCACTGCTCTTTTGGCAACAATTTAATGTTCAAAGACTACTTCCAGTTCTCATGAAATAAAACTAAACATGGCCACTGGGCCACTAGCTGTGGTTGAAAATACATAGCTAATATGTATATAAATATGGCTGAGCTCAAAAGATAGATTGGAAGAGCAGATTAGAGCTGCTTGCTTTTGGCGCTCTTGTCCCTGTCCCCCTATTTTCTTTCGTCTCAACTTTGCAGTTTTAGAAATGGTACCGGGCACTGCAAATTTGCTTACAAGTCGGCTGTCTAATCTAAATTTTAAATATAAAATCAACTTGACTGCCTCCTGAGAGCTGGGGCCGAGCCTAGCAGGGGATACCCTGGAAGTGTTATTGCAGTTGAAGTTCCAGTAGGATGCTTCAAAGGAAAATCAATTGTTCCTCTCCCAACGCAGTCACAGCTCTCTGGAGGCAGTTGGGCAGCTTTTAGTTAGGTTAGTAAATTTAATCTGCAGCTGGGATCAGGTTCCCAGTTTGAAGGAAATCAGGAAAGTGAGAAAGGGAGGAAAGAAGGATATGGCAGATGAAACAGAATGGGTCTATACTGGGTTTTAACTATTTTGTAAGCTGTGAAAACAGTGCAAGCAAAGATACCATCATAAAAGAAGGTAGAAATGGGAGATCAGAAGCAAAAGATTTCTGCCTGCTTATTCCCCCTTTTTCCATCCTGAATTTGATTGGTGCTACTTCCTATCCTCCTTGAACTTCTCTATTTTTTTTAAACTATGTTCTAGTCTTGGCCTTCAAAATATCCTCTGGCAAGGAGTTCCACTGGTTGACTATGCGTTGTGTGAAGAAATACTTCCTTTTGTTCGTTTTAAACCTCTGCTGATTAATTTCATTTGGTGACCCATAGCTCCTGTGTTATGAAAAGGAGTAAATAACAACACTTCCTTATTTACTTTCTCCACACCAGTCATGATCGTATAGACGTCTATGATATCCCCCTTTAGTCATCTCTTTTCCAAGCTGAAAAGTCCCAGTCTTATTATATGCAATGTTCCATACCCCTAATCATTTTTGTTGCCTTTTTCTGAATTTTTTCCAATTATAATATATTTTTTGAGATGTGGTGACCATATCTGCATGCAGCATCCAAGATGTGGGTGTACCATGGATTTATATAGAGGCAATATGATATTTACTGTTTATTATCTGTCCCTTTCTTAATGATTCCCAACATTCTGTTCACTTTTTTGACTGCCAGTCCACACTGAGTGGATGTTCTGAGAGATTTACCCCAAGATCTCTTTCTTGAGTGGTAACAGCTAATTTAGACCCTATCATTTTATATGGGGTTGGGATTATGTTTTCCAGTGTGAATTAATTTGCATTTGGTAACTTTATCTGAAATGATTAATTTGATTCTGAGACCTAGGGAAATTAATGTCAAACAAACTCTCTGTCCTTACAAAAGTATTTACAATACTCAGAAAGCCTTTCAGTATTGCACAAATGTGCAACATTCACTTTAGTTAAAATAGCTGCATTACAGTGGATTCAGTAAGTGAATAATAATCATTAAGCTTGCTCAGCATTTTTATGGCAGGCTTGCATATTGTTGTTTGTTTCATGTCTGTTTTTTTTGTCAGCCATATTATCTCCTTACGTATCTTTTTTATTTTCCTCCCAAAATAAACACTGTCTGAACAAAGCAAATAAAAACTGCAGAGGAGACCACCAACTTAAAATAGATGCATATACTAATTCTCTCATGAGCTACAAGTTAACTCCTGGAATGAAGGAACCACGTGATCTGTGATTGGCAATGGGGTCTTTTAACCATAATGTGGATCAACAGTTTGAATTCTGCACCGTGCCTTAACAACTGTCTACTCCATTGCAGTCTTAGCAAACAGGCCATGGAATGAATGGGTATGGAGGTGAAGTATCCCCTCAGCCCAGGAGAGATGATTTCCTAAGTCAGGGTTTAGACCAGGGATGGGCAAACTACAGCCCACAGGCTGGATCCAGCCCACGAGCTCTCGCTGGGGAGCAGGGTGTGGGGTTTGGCCCTGCTCTGGTGCTCCAGCCGGAGCGGGGGCCGCACCATGTGGCTTGGCCCCACTCCAGTGCTCCACTCAGTATGCTGGGTCGGGGACCGCACCACATGGCTCCCAGAAGCCGTGGCATGGCCCTGCTCTGGGGCACAGGGTCGGGGGCTGCACAGCTCCACTCCAGAGCTAGCAGGGTCGGGGGCCGCTCCATGCCTAGGAGCCAGAGAAGGAACATGCCACGGCTTTTGGGAGCCACTTGAGGTAAGGGCCGCTCAAAGCCTGCACCTGTGAGCCTCTCTGCACACCCCAGTCCCCTGCTCCAGCCCTGATTCCCCTCCCACCTCTCCAAACTCCTTGATCCCAGCATGAAGCACCCTCCTCTGCTCCAAACCTCTCATCCCCAGAGCCCGCACCCCCAGCCAGAACCTGCACCCCTTTCCACACCCCTGCCCCAGCCCTGATCCCCCTCCCGCCCTCCGAACCCCTCTGCCCCAGCCCAGAGCACCCTCCTACATGCCAGACTCTTCAGCCTCAGCCCCATCCCAGAGCCTGCACTCACCCCAACCCCAATTTTGTGAGCATTCATGGCCCACCATACAATTTCTATTCTCCGATGTGGCCCTGAGGCCAAAAAGTTTGCCCACCCCGGTTTAGACAGATCATGAACGGTTTGTATCTTTCCTGAAGAAAGAGAGTAGACTTCAATTTTCAATGCTGTCAAATTTTCACTGGGAAAAATATAATGCAACCCACTTCACATGGTCTGCACATTGAAAAGCTGTATCACACAATGTTATATGCCTATAGTAGGATTTCTTACTTGTTAGATAAATAAAACCCAATGTTACTATTACTCTGTTGAGAGAACTCTGTTTCAGGAAGGGAATTCCTTTCCTGCTTCAGTTACTACATACAAAGGGCATTGTCAACAAATCATTGTCTACCAAAAAGATTTCCTTTGCAGCTTTATTTTTATGGGCTTTATTTATTGACCCTGGCTACTTCTCTATCAGAAAGCTTCTTTTCTTTCCATTACAGTAAGATCTGAAGCCTCAAAATATATTTTAATATCCTTAAGCAGAGAATAGCACATCACAGGACAGGAGGGAGAGACAGAACAAAAGAAATATCTCATCATAGAGCAATCCAACTAGCCCAATAGTTGTTCTCAGCAACACTGAGGTGACTATTTTATGGTCCCCCTCTCATCCACAGCTACTTCTACCTATCCTCCACTCCCACTGTCAAAATAAGCACAAATTGCCTTCAGCTGGGAGTCTGTGCAGAAACTGAGATACTAACCTTTCTTCAAAAAAACCAAACAACTTTAAAGTTTCAAGTAGCACACTACCTTTATAATGCCAGAACCTTTAAAAGATAAGTATTGATGTGTTCCCCCTCCAACTACTGAGATCTGCTTAAGTCTCAGTTGTGAGATGCATGATCATGAGCTCTGGTGATAGCACCTGTCCTGCATGAGTATTGAAAGGGCACAGAGCACAAGCTAAACGCTCTAAATCTTGTCCCAGCATACACCAGGATCAAAGTAAAACCAGCACTAGAATCTCTTGGGGGCAGTCTCTTCTTTGGCTGGTCTAAAGTTTTGGACAGGGACCTAGAGGGGATGTCTCCAGGGTATTGTAAAGGCATTAGAATATAGAGATGGAACTGAGGCTACATATACTGGCTATTTGTTGATAAGTTGTAATCAGGGTTCTGAGGATTTTGCTGCATAATAGGACCAAATTCTGTAGCAAGCATCTCCTAAATTAGGTGGTAAGTAACTTCTTGTAGCTGCATTAAATATCCTTCATTCCCATCTGCCATGGCTACCATGGCAGAGCGGGGCAAGGCTATGCTTGGGCCAGGATTAGCAGTGCTTTAACTCAGTTCTGTTCACGTGAAAAGCTGGAGAGTTAAAGACAGCTGCAGGTAGATTTTAGCAGGGCAAGATGACCAAAATAAATAAAATAAATAAAAGTCAGGTTCCTGGCTGCAGCAAAATAGCAAATTCCATTAAAAAAAATTCAGCCCTCTTGTGTATATACATTACGATAGTCTATAATTGCATGATCTACAGGACCCTGTGGATGCATGGGGTGTACAATGAATAAGGCAGAGGGTTGTAAGAGCAACAAGGAGATTTTCCTGTGTTTAAGGCCTGGGACTGGTACCCAAGAGAGCTAAGTTCCATTCTTAGCTCTACCACAAACTTTCAGTGCCATATAGAGTCACATTAATATAATGCACATCTCGGAGGGGACTGAATTAAGATGGCACAGGCAACCTTAATTCTGTCACTTCCTAACTTTGGAGTGTTTGACTTTGCAACCTTAATGTTCTTTTAATTTTTAATACAATATATAGTATATTTAAGGCATAATATACAGTGTAGTTTTCACATACTGGTAGATTACTTAGGGACTCTAGCATACATAGAGCAGTATATATCCATATTTACTTTCTGTCTTTGTTTACTCACGCTTTTCCTCTCTCTCTATTCACTGATTGAAAGTGATGTCATTGAAAGTGATCTGAAATCCTTCAATTACACTTCCTTGAACTCCACGGAACAAAAAGTGAAAAGCTAAGCAGTCCCTGCTGCAGCCACGTGACTTTCTTCCCTTGTCCTTATGTGCACTAATTACTTTTACTCTGCTCTAATTTCCTTTTTCCTATCTCCTACAACAGATTAGGAGGAGACTCCATTTAAAAAGACAGTGACCTCCCAGTGTCATAAATTTACCAGATTACATATCCAACAGTTAGGGAAACACATAACAAAATTATTTTTTAGGGTCTGACCCCAACACCATTGAAGTGAATGGAAAGATTCACACTGATGTGAATAGTTTTTGGATCTAAGCTGTCTGCAGTTCCCCCAATTATTTTCCTAAGGTACCAATTACTACATTAGTGGTGGCAGGTTGGCCTATACAGCCCTTATAGAGCACTAATCTAGAAAGGGTTTAGTTAGCTATTGTTTCAGATCTCCATTTTTTTTTTTTAACGATAGACTAGGTTCAATAGGTTTTTTCTAGCTGTAGCATTTAGTGGCTGTTGTAACTCTAATGATATAATTATTCCCCTAGTATACTGTAACTGAAAAACAAACACCCCAATGAGTTACTTGTATTTGGATCATTTACAACAGTGATCCTCCAACTTTTGTCTCTGTGGAGTAATTTGTTAGAGAAAGATCCTCTCCAGATCATTCCCCTTCTCAACATTCCAATCCCTCCATTGTTTTGTTCTCAAAGTATTTCCTTCTCTCGACCTCTATTATTTCCCTTTATTTGGCAGTCATACAACCAGCAGGCATTGTTTACTTCCTCTTGATCACCAGCATTGCTGTATCCTATCATTACACATACTTGGTGCCTAATGCTGCTGGATGCTAATAGCTCCAAGTTCAGAATAAGCAAGTAATCACACTAGCGAATGTACTTTTTTCAGGTAACTGAGAACGTACTGCTGTCCCCGAAAACTAGATTAAAAGGAATTTTTACTCTCAAAAATAAACAGCTCATTTTTATAAGTTAATGAAATATCCAGTATGTATAATGAGTTTTATTTCTGTCTTTTGTTTGTTCCTTGTTACATTGCTTCAAAAACCTTATCTAATGTATTCATCATCAAGGATGGCAATATATTCTAGTCATCTTGTTCTAATCATGAATTGGGGCATAAATTAAACTGTGTACATGAGGTTTCTGGTGAGTTGAAGCTCATCATGTCTCCTGTGGTGAAGCAGCTATTTCCACAAACTGCCTTCAGGATTCAGAGTAGCAGCCGTGTTAGTCTGTATCCGCAAAAAGAACAGGAGTACTTGTGGCACCTTAAAGGCTAACAAATTTATTTTAGCAATTAACTCTGGCCTAAACAGAGACTGAGAATGGTTGGGTCATTACACTAATTGAATCTATTTCCCTATGTTAAGTTCTCCTCACACCTTCTATGGGCCATCTTAATTATCACTTCAAAAAGTTTTTTTTCCTCCTGCTGATGATGATGCTCATCTCAATTGATTAGACTTTTCCTGTTGTTATGCATACTTCCACCTTTTCATGTTCTCTGTATGTATAAATATCTCCTGTCTGTGTGTTCCATTCTATGCATCCGAAGAAGTGAGCTGTAGCTCACGAAAGCTCATGCTAAAATAAATTTGTTAGTCTTTAAGGTGCCACAAGTACTCCTGTTCTTTTTGCCTTCATGATGTAATTCTCCTGGAGTCAAAAGCTTTTGCATTTACTCCAGTCTCACTCCTCTTATAATGAATAAAAGTAGCTTTTTTTTGTTGTTGTTGTTGTTAAGAATATCAGGCACCTTATTCAATGGAAAATGTTACTGTTCCAAGGGTTTGTGTGTGTAGGTTAGTCTTCTACTCTACTTCTAAAAAGCTCTATTTTAGATATATAACCTATTAGCTTGGTTACAGTTAGTTTGATTTTCCAACAGTGTCATGTTTTAACTGGGTTCAGGGATGTTATTGAACAAGAAAATGTTACTTCTCTTGCTAGCTTTTATGTCAATCCTCTCTGGGGACCATCACCTTGCTGTGGTGAAGGGTCTTGCGTGTTCCAGTAAACCTCAGAGCTAAGTTGTCAGGAGCTCCATGTTCCTGGAAGGGTCTCCCAAGGCGAACAGGTCTGAGGGGAGGTCCCAGACAAAGCAAGGTCCAATCCCCCACGTCCTCAATGGTGGATCAGGTGGAAGAGGGTCCTCAGATTTCAATGGCTGTGAAAGCAGATGAAGGCTGCAGCAAGTGGAGATCTCCAGTCATCTCGGACTTTCCCTGCCACTGGGCCTCACACCTCCAACTTGTCATGATAGTGTGGTTGCTATAGGCGCACCTGCTTCCCCTCATTAAAAGAAATCACGAGCAGGATTCTACCATGGGAAATAACATCTTTCCAACCTTCCAAACCCTGGGGCAACACACTGGTGGTGACGGGGACAGGATTAGTCAGTCAATCTGGCAGTCCCTAGCCATGAATCTATATGTAGGCAGCAGTAGTTAGATGGTCGGCTGGCATCTGGACTGAGACAGGCAGCTACCATCGCAACTGAGCAGTCCTCTTTAGGATCCCCTCTGCTCATTCTGCATGGGAAGAGGGATAGAAAAGGTGCCCTAAACCTAGGCTGTCTCACCCACTCCTGGGTGGATTACCTGGTCCAGTGGGATCACTCTGTCTGCAGTCAAAACTACAAGACAGCGACTTTTGCTACATGGAATGTTTGTACCCTGATGGATAACAAAGATAATGTATGTCCAGAAAGAAGAATTTCTATTGTCACAAGGGAGCTTGCAAGATATAACATCGACGGTGCTGCCCGGAGTGAGACAAGGTGCCCAGATGAAGGTCAACTGAGAGAAGAAGGTAGAGGCTACACCTTTCCTGGAAAGGAAAATCTGCAGAGGACAGGCGCATTTATGGTGTCAATTTTACAATTAGGAATAAGTTTGTCAGTCAATTTATAGAATTTCCTATATGAATCAATGAGCATCTTATGACTCTTCATCTTGAGCTCAGCAACAACCAGTCTGCTGCTGTCATCAGTGCGTATGCCCTAATGCTTGATTCTATTGAGGATATCAAGGAACAATTCTATACAGATCTTGACAGAGTCTTGACCAACATTCCCAAGGAGGACAAGATCATTCTCCTTCGAGATTTTAATGCTAGAGTCGGGCGGGAGTCAGCTCTCTGGACTGGCACTATTGGAAAAGAAGGAGTAGGAAAGGCTAACTCCAACAGCATATTCCTCCTGAGCAAGTGTGTAGAACAATGCCTGATCATCACAAAAACCCTCTTTAGACAAAGTGAGAAGTATAAGACCACCTGGAGACACCCTCGCTCCAGGCATTGGCACCTTCTTGACTATGTTATTGTTAGAGCTCAAGATCATAAGGATGTCCACATCACATCACAAGGGCCATGCATGGAATCTATGACTGTTGGACAGACCATCACCTTGTTAGATCAGTCATGAATTTCCAGATCGCCTCAAGGCATCGCAAACAGGCAAAATCAGTACAAAAGAAATTCAACATCACTATATCGTGAAGGAACTTGACGATATAGTGACTCGGGAGAAACTTCAGCAGTGTCCCCAAGAGAAGTTTACTGCTACTGCTGCTGATAATAAAAATTTCTGGAAAGGGTTAAAGACGGCCGTTCTCTCAGCATGTGCTGAGTCCATTGGCTGTATTACCTGCCAGCACCAATATTGGTTTGATGAGAACGATACAGAGATTCAGGGCCTTCTTGACCAGAAAAGAAAAGCTCATTGCATGTAACAAAATGACATATCACACCAGCAGAAGAAAGAGTCATACAGGCAACTCAAGGCTGAAACCCAAAGGAAAATCCATGATATCAAAAATAAGTGGTGGTGAGAAAAGGCCAAGGAGATTGAACTTTATGCTGATAAACATGACATGAGTAGTTTCTTTCAGGCAATAAGGGCCATGCTCCCATGGACCCACACCACTCCGAGCCCAAGACGGGTCAACGTATTTTATGGACAGCAAAGCCATCAAAGCGTGATTGAAAGAGCATTTTGAATTACTCCCGAACCGTGAGTTAACTGTCTCTGATGCCACTACTGAATCTATATCTCAATGACATGAAGGAGAATCTCTGGCTGACCCTCCCAGCCTTGAAGAAGTAACATGAGCCATTATGCAAACTAAACACAACAAGGCAGCAGGGCCAGATTGAATACCAGCTGAAGTCTATAAGTTTGGAGATGAAGAACTGGTAGCAAAGCTCCACAAACTTTTTCTTCATATCTGGTATAATGAGAAGATTCCAGAAGACTTGAGAAATGCTAACATTGTTACAATCTTTAAGAAAGGAGGTAAGTTGGAGGGTGGAAACTAGCGAGACATTGCCTTGCTATCTACAGCAGGGAAAATTCTTGCCCATATCCTCTTAAACCGATTCTTCCCCTTGCTGAGGAAATATTGACGGAATCTCAGTGTGGTTTTAGATCATCATGCTGGACAACTGACATGATCTTCATTGCCCGCCAAATCCAGGAAAAGCCTCGGGAGCAAAATCAGGACCTTTGCATGGCTTTCATTGATTTGACAAAGGCCTTTGACTCTGTCAATCGCAAAGCCCTGTGGAAGGTGCTGGTCAGATTTGGCTGCCCTCCAAAATTTATTAAGATCCTAAGGTTTCTCCATGATCAGAAGACTGCCATGGCCTTGAGACAGAACCTTTCATCATAAAAACTGGGGTTAAGCAAGGATGTATTATTGCCCCAACCATATTTTACATTTATTTAGCAGTCATTTTAGTCCTCGTTAAAGATCACCTCCCCAGTGGAGTTGACATTCAGTATAAAATGGATGGGCGGCTCTTTAATCTTCAACATCTCCGCTCGAAGTCTAAAGTCTTCAGGGCATCCATTACTGATCTTCAGTACGCTGATGATTGTGTCATACTCGTGCACACTGAGAATGACCTTCCGTCCATACTGGATTTTCTTGCACAAGCTTACCAAAGCCTAGGAGTCTCACTCAATATTGAGAAGACTAAAGTGCTCTATCAACCTGCTTCAGGCCTTGCACATGACCCACCACAAATCACCATAGAGGGTCAGACTTTGGAGACAGTTGAGCACTTTTGCTATCTTCGTAGCCAACTTTCTCAAAATGCAAAAAATCGACAGTAAAGATCCAGCATAGGATCCAGTGCACGAGTACTTCCTTTAGGAAATTGCTTCGATGCATTTTCATGGACCATGACCTACGGCAGGACACCAAGATCCATGTCTATAAGACAATTGTTGTTCCTACACTCCTCTATGCATGTGAAACCTGAGTAACATATTGACAGCAACTCAAGAGTTTGGAGAGATATCACAAACGATGCCTCCAGAAGATCCTTCATGTCAAGTGGCAAGATTGCCACACTAATGCCAGCATCCTCGCTGAAGCCATTGTCACCAGCATTGAAGCAATGATCCTCATGCACCAACTTCGCTGGGCTAGACATTGTGTGAGGATGCCAGACGCTCACTTCCCAAAACAAGTCCTCTACTCTCAGCTTACCCATGGTCAGAGATCCCGTGGTGGTCAGAGGAAATGCTACAAAGACACACAAAGCGTATCTCAAGAAAACTGATGTGGACATCACAAGCTGGGAAGAGCAAGCCACCAACCGACCCCAATAGCACCATATCCTCCATCAGACAGTGACCTGCTTCGAGGAGAAGCGCCTTGCCCTCGAAGACAAAAAGAGAGAGGAGGAAGGGAAAAAAATAACTGTCTCCCAGCAGGCCACTGGCCTTCCACAAAATGTCTATGCCTACTGCAGGTGGATTTGCAATTCCAGGATCGGACTCCTGAGTCATCTCAGGACCTATATGTAAATCCATGGTAGAGATCAACCTCGAAATCGAGGGATCACCGATCATCATCAGTTTATGTCAATTAATTTTTTTTTAATTCTATTCACATCTATCAAGAGTTACAACCTAAGTTAAGAGGTGTCCAGCATATACATACATTCTTACAGAGTTCTCACTTGCATTTGAAGTTGCGCTGCCTGGCACTTTTTTGGAAAAAGCTCCTAAGGCTGGAGCCTGAGAAAGAGTTCTCAGAGTGGACATGTCACAGAGGACGCGATTTGGGCTTGATATCATTGCCCTTTCTTCCAGGTTACGTTCATTGCATAATAGGATTTTACAGCACATGCTGAGGAATTACACAAGGCTGTACAGAGGATTATTCTTCCCAATTCATCATTTGAATCTGCATGACCACATGCTGTACACAGAGTGAGCCTGCTCACTGAAGAGAATTATAGTAACCCTGTGAGTTGGAAAATTGTAGGGTTTAACCTTTTCACTGCTAAAATTTTATATAAAAAGCATACAATGTAGTATAATGTTTTGGGCCAAATCTAGTCCCTCCAGCAAGTCCAGGGGTTAGCACAATTAGAGGTGTGTGGAGAACGATAATTCCATTTGGTTCCATAGGTCATACTGTGAGGGGAAGGGAAGCAGCACGGTTGAGGCCATGAGTCACCCTCTTGTGCAGGTCACTGAGGGTAGGTTATGGGTGGGAACAGGTGGAGCCTGGACTGCACCCCAACATACTGGCCAGCACAGCTATGCCACTATGGAAGGAGAATTTCCTACTGATACAAGGCTAGAGCAGATTACAGAGCAAGTGGGGAGGGGGAAACCAGGGGCTGAAATGTGACTCCCAGAGGCTCCCCTTACTCAGAGGATATTGAAAAGTGTCTGAACTTGACAAAGTGCTGTCATGGAATAGAAAATAGCTAAGGGTAGGTCTATACTTACCTGCCGGGTCGACGCGTAGAGTCCGACTTCTCGGAGTTTGAACTATCACGTCTAATCTAGACGCGATAGTTCGAACTCCGAACGCGCTCCCGTCGACTCCGGAACTCCACCACCGTGAACGGCGGTGGCGGAGTCGATGGGGGAGCCGCGGACTTCGATCCCGCGGCGTCTGGACGGGTGAGTAGTTCGAACTAAGGTAGTTCGCGTAGCTGAACTTGCGTACCTTAGTTCGACACCCCCCCCATTGTAGACCACGCCTAAGAAATGGAAAACAGTGAGAAGAAAAACGATCACTCAATTTTCAGCATAGCAAAAAAATTAACATTGGGGTGCTCCAAGGATCAGTAGAAGGACCAGTGCTGTTTTAATAGATTTTTTTAATGATCTCCAAATGATCTCCAAATGAGGGGTGATTAGCAAGGTGACAAAAGACAGAAGGCATAAAATTAGGGTAGTCAAAACTAGGAAAGAGCATGAGGAACTCTAACCTAACCATGCTAAGTGAATGGGCAATCTGTGAAATGTGAAAATCATTGTTCAAAAATGCCTGGTCATGCATATTGGAATGATTATTTCAACTACTCGTACACACTGCTGAGTGTTAATTTAATTGTAACCACTTGGGGAAAAAGAGCTGGAGCATCACTCTTACCTCAATGTACTTAAAATGGACACTTAAAAAAAGCAGTAAGCAACCTGATCAAAAATAAGAAAATGCATGCAACATCTTACAACTGATTGTCCCAAATGCATCTATAAACTGCATATGTGTGTGAACAGCACTCACTTGCAAACATTGCTATAAATAAGAAAAAAGTCTGTTTCTCTCTCTAACAGTGCCATCGTAGTAAAACTCATGTATGGATTAGGTTAAGACTATCACAGTTTGAAACTACTGGAACAAATCCATTTTCACTGGATTATGCTAGAATTAAATCACGTTGCTATTCAATGGAGTTGGTAAGTTGTGTCAACTTCAGTGCCAACAATATAAGAACAGTATCAACTCTATCCACAGTCAGCAATATTTCTGTTTAAATATCATTAAGTTACAGCGAGAGATCATGAATGTTTCAGATCATGTTACTAACAGGCTATTTTACTGCCATTTCTATTTTTTAAATGAAATTTGTCCCCTTATTTTATCTCTTTCATTTAGTGCAGTCCGGCCATTTCATGGAGGTGCTGAATGGGTGTGGAGCTCTTTCGAAAATCTGGCCGTTAATGGCTCTGTGCCTCAGTTCCCCACCCTAAATGCTGGAACAATAATATTTCCTGTTTCCCACCCGCTGTGTCTTGCCTTTTTAAACTGTGAACTCTTCAGGGCAGAGGAGGTTCTCTCTTACTAGTATTTGTGGGACACCTGGCACAATGAGGCTGCAGTCTCAATAGGGCCTTCAGACACCACAGTAATACAAATGATAATCAGTGGCCACAAGTGAATACGGTCAACTGTTTGGAGGAAAGAGAGAAAAAAGGTGTTGAAAGTACGAAAGTGTTTCTTATCAGTGACTGTTAATAGGCTATAACTTTCTCTCTCATCAAAGCATTCCTCCCTATCTACTTGCATTAATATACAAGGTTTTTAAAATCACAGCTTATCTGAAATGTAATTAGTAGAGCATCAAGGAGCTGGAAGTATTGAGGTATAAGTAAAACAGGCCAGTGGGAATAATGGTAAAGCTAGCTTTATAAATTAAAAGGTGGACTCTGTGGCCAATGGGATACGTAATTTCAATTGAACAATATCAAACTTTTATTACTAGTGCTTGGTTGTTCTTCACTTCCCCTCACCCCCCTTTTCATGTTGTTGTGTTTAGTTACTGCACTCTATGTTTAAATAATGTTGATAGTTTCTATTGTTAACTTGCTAACAAGAGATTTCTCCTTCTGTTATGTAGGCTAGGGCTGCCAGGTGCCCAGTTTTTGACCAGAAAGTCTGGTTTGACCAAAAGTCTGGTTGTCTCCTGCAGGAGCAAAGAGTAGGGGGGGCATGCTGGTGCAAATGCTCCCCGGAGTAGTCTGCCTGGGGCAGGTGGGGCTCTGTCCTTCTCCCACTGCTGCCTCCCGCAGCCAGGCTCTCTCTCTCCCCCAGGCAGCCGCTGCATTGGCAGGTAGACTGATGAGCTCTCACACCGACCCAGAGTGGAGTGGCCGGCATGAGAAGTGGGTGGTCCTGCCCCTTTCACTCCCTGGCTGCCAGGGAGGCTAAGTGAGCCAGAAATGTGCTGGGGAGTGGAAGGGGTGGGACCACACACTTCTCCTGCCGGCCACTCCGCTCTGGGTTGGCATGAGAGCCCAGCTGCCCAATGTGGTGACTGGGCTGCCTCAGAGAGAGCCTGGCTGTAAAAGGCGGTGGCGGCAGGCCACACTCCGCCTGGGCCCAGCTGCCAGGGACAGTGGCTGAACATGCCAGGGGGCAGGCACAGTGGGAGGAGAGAGCCACGCCCCCCTCCCCGCAAGTAACTGCTGGGGTGGAGAGAGTGCAGCGGTCCCTGGGCTGGGTGCGGGGGCGGGGGGGAAGGAATGAGTGGAGGGTGGTACCTTGGGGGAGAGGGTGGAGCAGGGGGTGGAACTCGGGGGAGGGGGAGGAGCAGAAGTGTCCAGTTTCCAGAAATTAGAAAGTTTGCAACCCTAGCTAGTGCTGCCAGGTCTGGTCATCATCACAGAAGATGGATCTGCCCTAAACTTCCTAATCAGCTGCCCACTTTGGCCATTTCTTAAATGGTATTCAGTAATTTTATAATAAAGCTGTTCCGTTTTGCTAGCTTTCTTTTTTGTTTGTTTTTAATTTATCAGGTCTAATGCTTCCAGCATCCTTATTCCCACTGAGCAACACCTTTCTCCTTCAGTAGTCCCACTGATTATCATACAACTGCTAAAGTGCATTCATCTACACTGACAGAGAAAGAAAAGTGCTCTTCAGAACAGCTGTGTTCTATTACATTGATTCTTGAAAGGAGAAATCTCACAATAAAACAAAAAGGTTTAAGTAGTCATAATTTTAGCGAGAAAAGTAAAGTAGCTGGCCAAAAAAGGGGAAATTTTCTTTAATAAGAGACAAAGTCATTGGGCTGTTCAAGTTCTGGGAGAGATTAAGAGAATTAGTCTGACAAGGGCATGAATGAGTTAGGATGTGACCTCAATAGCAATTCAAGTTCAGTGTAGAGATTTTACATTTGACCACCTCAACAATTACACAGCTCATTGTAGCATCTTCTTAGACAGACACAAATACAGGAAAAAGTCCAGTCAACTACTGGTTTGTGCTCTACTTCTGGGGCTTCCGAGGACCTGATTTAACTTTATGAGAATTGTCTAAATATAGTTCTTCAATGCTGTATTTTTCTGGTTGCAGATTATTCGAGCAATGAGATCCAGTGAGCAAGGTTCTGTTCTCAGTTGCACTGGTGTAAATCCACAGTAAGTCTCTTTACTTCAGTGGAGTTACTCTGAATTAACATTGCTGTAACGGAGATCAGAATTTGGCCCAGCATCTGTGGTAAAGCAAAGGTCTACTTGGACAAGATCTATGAAAATATCCTGCTGAAGTACCCCTTTCTGTAAAGCCCTCTGAAGTAGAAAACTCCATGATAAATTGCCTTGTTTCTTTCTGCGTCACCATACTTCTACTCAAGATGTTATGAAATAAGAGGCTAGAAGCTGACAGGAGCCACATAAAACACTGAGATATATGATAAAAGTCAACATAGGGTGGGATTTTTAAAAGCACCCAAGCAACTTAGGTGCTCATCTAGGGACAGGAACCCAGGGGGCCGCCCTCCAAATTAGTGCTTTAACCACTGTTCATTCTCACTCTCTCTAGCCCAAAGAATATACAAATACGTATACAAAGTGGAACAGCTTCACCAGGAGAAAGAGAGAGAACCTATAGCCTGATGGCTAGGGCGGTCATCTGGAAGGGGTGAGACCTGCATTTAAATCCCTGCTCCAGAGTGGGTATTCAAACCTGGGTCTCTCCCATCCAGCTGAGTGCCCTACCCACTGAGCTACTCAGTGTAAGGACAGGGGGCATCACCACCTTGTCCTCCTCCATTTTGTGAATCCCTGGTGAAGGTAGCCCCCCAAATCTAACTTTCATTTTGGAAATGTTGAAACTGTTTAAATATTTCTGATTTTTTTTTCTTTTTTACCAAAACAATTTGCTGACATCAACACATATTTGATAAGTGAACCCAAGCTGCATCTTTTGGCAAAATAAAGTTTTGGGCAAAATTTTTTTGCTAACTCTAATCATGGGCCAGGAATAAAATAATTGCAAAGAGAAGATGTACAGTGCAACTCTGGTATGCCACCGCTTTCCACATACAGCTCATACACTTCATGCAGCTCTCAGTTCAGTGCCTATGAGCTAGTTTTACTTTCTGCTAATGTCAAAAGCAGTACTTTCTCTAAAACTTCCATTGAACTTGTTCTGAGAGTTAGTGGGGTTGCTTTAATTAGAACCACTCCTGTAATTTGTTTTGCTGACAATTACATTCCTGAGCTGAACTACCACTGAAATGTCTAAGTGATAGGGGGAAAAATTAATTATGAAGCTGGTAGGGTGCTGGGGGCAAGAATCAAACCCACTAAATTTAGGCTAGCATTAGAGATGGAATTGAAATAGAAACTTGAATTCAAATACCCTAAACTATGTAGTGATTCAAAATCCAAACCTAATCTTGATTTAAAATTTCATAATAGTCTCTCTCCATAATATGCCAAAATGGAAGCTTAGATAAAAACACTGAAAAAGTTTGTGCGCGTTCAAACTCCAGCACTGAATTTGTATTCAGATTTTGCATTTTGGGTCTGTATCTTGCCAGCATGATAAGGCATAAAATAAAATATGACTAAATGGTTACAAAATACTAGCCCTACATTTTACATCAAATACAGAGAGAAAATAAACCAAAAACCCCCAATACCATGTTTTCACAAACATGGTGTCCTCTGATTATCATTATTTATCATAGCTCAGTGCTCATTATGATGCTTTTAAATAAGTGCTGAGAGGACATTCCAATTTGTACTGTGAACTCAGAACTGTGCCTGAGACAGCTCTTGAGGTAGGAAGACAAGCCTGCCTAGAGGGTATGTCAGACCTGCCAATTAGAGAAGTCAGGCATGCTGCAGAATTACAGAATAATCTGACATTTTTTTTGGTGGTATGTCTCAAGGCTTTCTGTTCCTTCTAAAACAAAAATAAATACTCAGAGGGAACAAGCCTGTTCTCACATTTATAAGTCAGACAACTTTGTAAAACTTTGCACACTTGCTATGGGCCAAATTTAGATCTGGTGTAAGCAGGTGCCATAGGTCAAGTAGGTGAAGTCAGTGGAGTTGCCCCTGCTCACACCAGGCTTAAATTTGGCCCTGTTTGATGAGTCTATTCAGTGTGCACATAACACTTCTGTTAACTCAACTGGGAACCATACATAGGTGTCTGAGTGCAGAATTTAGGCCTAAGAATTTGACCACTGGTTTGCTTCCCAGGACTGTATGGACACAGGACCACATCAATGCAATACCTGATGCTGAGTGCAATAAATACATGGCTCAGACAAATTTTTTGTGGACATCTTCATTAATTCTACACTCCTGTCTGGTTAACGTGTCTTATCTAGATAGATGTGTGCATTTTATCTAAAAGGCTTATTAAAATATGAGGTTAGCATGTTAAAATGGGTACACTCCTGTTTTTGGAGATTGAAATTACTGCAGGTGCCCACATTTCAAAGTATTTCCCCATGACTTTCCATGTTGGCTTTTGCAGGATAGCTAACTCGGTTCCAAAGTTACCCCATATTCTCTGCCTATGCTTATGTGTAAAATTGCAATTCTAAACCACAAGCAAATTAAAGGACTGTAATATATTACAGTACCAGCTTTTCCCACTATACTGTCCTGATTGAGGACATCTCTTCACATTACTGACCAGGACTTTAGATTATCTGGGGCAGTTCTAGCTCAGGTTTTAAGGTGAGTCCATTGCATGACAGGTCAGAAATTTAGGAATTTATTCTATGCTACATGACTCCTCATGCAGGATAGGCAAAAGAGCCATCTGGGCAACATAGGTTGCAGGGAGGTACGTTCCTCACTAGTTGGATCAGGGATTATACAGCTATCCAATAGCCAACCCCTTCCCAGAGCAAAACTCTCAGACTTCTTCCAGCCCAGTCACATTGCTGCATAAAGCAACTAGGTTCAGGGGGCACACTGATGCTCTACCTGCGAGTTATGACCTATTAACAAGCAACAGAGAGTCCTGTGGCACCTTTAAGACTAACCGATGTATTGGAGCATAAGCTTTCGTGGGCGAATACATCTTAAAGGTGCCACAGGACTCTCTGTTGCTTTTTACAGATCCAGACTAACACGGCTACCCCTCTGATACCTGACCTATTAACAGTATTTGTCAGAAATATAAAGTAGAAGCTAAAAGCTGAACCACAATACATGGAGAGATTCATGCCTAATATCAGATGGAGAGCCAAAAAACTAAGCAAATAGCCATGCTAAAGGACATACTGAAGAAAGTGAAGTGTCACACTGAGAAGAGCCGGACAAATCTACTGGATTCTTAATAGAGTGTTTTTTGTAGCTGTACAAATCTAATAGGAAATTTGGTAAGTAATTAGTTCTCAGCATGAAGAGCACTTTTAAAAGAAAAGATATAATGATTTTTAATAACTTATGTGCCTAAACAGGTTTCAAATGGGAGTAAGCCCCGCTTCCCACGAGGAACACGTACAAGAGTTTCTGATCTAAACTCACTTCCTTCCTGCGGTAAATTTTTATTTTTCATTTTTAAGTCATGTATCAGAAGCCTGAGGCCTGACTACTCTTACAACATAAATCTTACCCAGCAGAGGCTTAGCCTGTGCAGACTGTTTTAGGGTTTCTCCCAACAGAACCTTATTTCTCTCCCTTTTTCTATCACTTTCTTTAATTAAGCAGACTCTTAGTAACATATACTACTATGTGCAATTAATCCCAATTGGTCTAGCACCCAGGGTGAGTATGCACCTGTGAACGGTGTCCTAAACCCAGATATTCAGTCATGTGAATATTCATATGACTGATGATTAGGGTGACCATATTTCCCAATGGGAAAAAACAGGACACCGCATGGGGCTGGCATCGCCGCTCACCCTCTCACCCCTTTCCCCACCCTGCATGTTTATCTGCACCTTTAAAAAACAAAAAACAAAACAAACAAACCCACAAAAGATGGGCATTTGTCCCGTTTGCTCTTGCCAACAGTTTTGCCAAAAAAAGTCAGGACAGCTAGGATGGGGCTTTAAAAAAGGGACTGCTTTCAATGAAAGAGTTTCAATTTTTCTTTTGTTTTTTAAATTTCAAAACAAAACAAAAACCACTTTTTTGTATGCCAAAGATGCCCTTAAAAAGCTAAAATAAAATAAAAAATCCACATGCTGTCTTATGTCTTCAACTTCTGGGCAAACCTCAGAGTTTCAGTAATTCCATTTTGTTCAGATACATAAATTATGGATGCTTTGCCAAATTTTCTGAGTCTGCAACTTTGAGTTGAAAAATCACAAGAATAATCTTTCTTGCGAGATTTCTTGCCTTTCTTGCTTTTAATGCAAAAACAAACAGTCTTGTGATATTTCAGCACTTCCAGATGGGGCATAAATACATGAAAATAAAATATAATGGGTATTAAGAGGAATTTGTTTATACTTTGAAAATGATTTGATGAGTTTGATTCAAATTATATACAAAGGTTTAAGAGGTGAAAATAGGTGGAATTTTTTTTATCCAAACCAGTTTGTCCATCCCAACTGATCAGTGATCCAACTCCTTAATTGCTAAGGAAATCTACCTACAATTCCATGATAATTTCTTTCTGCCTTTGTTACCACCATAAGTGTTACAGGTGATATTCATTGCTGATGATGCACTGAGAATTCAATTTACATCCCAGGTAAAAGCCAGCGAGTACAACTGGCCCTAATTCTTCCATTCACCTAATCTTAAATCTTCTCTCTTAGGACTTTGTTTAGTCACCACTATCCAACAACGGAAAAAAAAATGGCCCTTGAAACTTCTGGAACATTTTTCATATCCAAGAAAGATCAGTAAATCAGTAATTAACTTCTTTCAATCAGCTTCATAGATCATGTGCTCCAGACACACTGCAAGGTTTTCTTTTCAATGCTAAAAGTAGGAGAGGGAAGCCTTTTACTGCATCTTCAAAATGTTTTTACATAATATGACACTTTAAATATGGAGTGTGTATTAGCCTGAGGTTTATGAGCCTATAGACTATATGACCCTTTCCCCTCGTACATTGCAATCAAAAAAGGGGACAATTTTCCCCCAAGTATTTTTAATACATTGTCTTTCCTTTCCTCAGAGTATATCAATTATTTTAAAATGCTCATCTGTAAAAAACATATAATACCAAAGTAATATAATTCTACAGGGAAACATTTCAACAGCACATAAATATTAAGCAAGAGCTGTGAAGAAGGCACCTAGCTGGAACATTTGTTCACAAATGCTAAGCTTAAAAAATAAAAATGAAAGCTGATACACAGTGAACTACAGCCTCAAGCCCTAAATATTTTTTAATTGTTTGAGACCATTCTCACAGCATTATGTCAGTTGCTCTCCCATTGGTTACTCATGCTTAAGCATCACGTATGGCCAGTGCTTCACTTCAAAGGCAACATGATCAAAACACATAGCAACGAGTGAGGGAGGCGTTCTAGGAGGTGGAGTGAAGGAGCCTGTCATCAACAGGTGGAAGAATGGTCTATATCAACAGGTGGAAGAATGGTCTATATCACTCGTCTACAGGCATGCTGGTGCAAACCCAAGTCTTTTTTTTTTTCCCCTTGCTGATGTATCTTCTGTGCAGATACATACAGATATCACAGTCATAAATGGGGATCAAACTTAGGGCCTTCAGCACAAAATGCACAAGCCTCTTCATACAAATATGAACTCCTTTAGCTGTAAGTAAGTAGGGGCTTGTGCTTCTGGGTCTCAGTCCAATGCCCACTGAACTAACTCTAGGCACCTGTTTTTTGGGTTTTTTTGTTTTTTTTTAAACCTTGGCTATTACAAATATTATAACAGCTAGAAAAAGAGTACTCTAAGACAGACATTCAAAACTTTCTGAAAATTTCAGCCTCAGTAGAGCTGGTTAAAACCTGGAATTTCCATTTGGCAAAACATTTTGATATTTTAAAATCTGTTTGTTCCAATTCTGAACAAATTTTGTGCGACATTTTCTCAAAATCAACCCATTTTGTGAAAGAAATGTAGGCTTTTTTTTGGTCAAAATGGTATTTTTCTCAAGGAAAACAGTTTCACTGTAAATTTTCCAACCAGCTCTAGCAGGCTGAAATTTTCCATGCTTAGTCTGTGTCTGTAGGTGAGTTTTAATTTAATTTTTATTTTAAAGTTTCAATAAGACCAGGTCAATGTTTAATTACAAGATGAGTTGACAACTTTATATGGTGCACCTTCTACACTGAATAAGGCAGTGCTCCACACTGCAATTTATGTCTCTCCAGCTTTTTACAAATACCCTGCAATTTATCACACAGATATTACCACTTCTACATATATAGTCATACTTCTACCACCATAACATTACCACCCTGCCTTTATTCAAATCCATTTCTGTAGCCTTCTGAACCTTCTTCACATGCAGTACCGTTAAATACAGTGGGTATAGAACTACTATGCTGAATAATGGCAAATTTCAGCTTGTCTGGAACTAATAGAACACTGATGAAAGCAATAAAACTCACCGTTCTTCTTGTAAAACATGACTTCTCCTTTGAATTCCACCTTATCTTCCAGTGACTTTTCAATTTGAAGAATCATCTGCTCATTTGTTTCAGCACCAAGTAAAAATTTACAGCTGCAGCTCTTCTGCATGACTTCAGTTCGTGCAAATCCAGCAAGCTCACAGAAGCCATCTGAACAGTAAACTATAGGGAATCCCTTAGCCACCTGAGCATTTGCAAGGATGAAGTTACTATCTGTAGAGGAACACAGAAGTAAAACATGAATTATGGACTGAATTACCGCATGTCTATCATAGTTCTTTGAATAGCTATGATGGAAGCCACAACTGTGCATGAATACCTAAAACCAGCCTGTGTACAACAGAAGTATGTTATTGGGTTGAAATAAAGAGAATAATAATAAACTAATGCCTCCAACTTTACCTATCCCATAACTCAGGGGTTGTGGGAAAGAGGGATCAGACTGAAACTTCCATTTCTCACTCACTAGGCTGAATTTAGATTAAGTCCAGTGGCCAAAAGACATTACCATTCAAATGGCTCGTCATGATCGGTGTGGTATTTTAAAAATAAGTTAATGGTCTCAGAGCATTTTTAGTGGACTGCTGTCAGTATATCAAAACAACTACAACTGAGCACCTTAGAAGAGAAGCCAATGACTGAATGAGAAGAACAAATACCCCTTTACAATATCTCGAGGCATCCCTGAAGGTGGGATTGAGGCATGCTGGTGAAGCATTGTGGAGACAGATGCCCTCTTACTTCTCAGGGTGCATCTCCTCTTTGGGGATGCAGATTTCAGTCTAAAAAGCTATCATACAAATGCTTTTCACAAGTACTAAATTCACTTTAAAAACCTAGCATTATTTAAAAAGATCTATAACATATTTATCATATGATTTTTTTAAAAAAACTTCTGGGACAAAATTCTTAAATCGAGCAAGCCTCCCATTCAAGTAAACGAGTTTTACTCAATTAAGGACTGCAGAATTTGCTCCCTTTAATATTATCATGCTTATTAAACCTCATATTTTTATTTGCAATGTGTTTTAAAATGTGAGCAAGACTTCTAAAGAGTCATTTCATGCAAACTGATTTTAAGAAGGAAAACAAAAGGACTAACCTTTATGTTACTAAGGAAATGGTAACTTGAAAATTAATAGTGGAGTAGCTCAGAAGAGCTTCTAAAAATATTTAAGGAAAAATTAGCCAATGATGAAATCCTAGATGCTTAAGATATTTAAGCTGTGCAGGTGCTTTTCAAAATCTCATTTGGTGACCATCTGTATCTTCATGAACCTAACACCTTTGAAAATTGGGCCCTAGATTAGTGCTTCAACTTCTCCATTCTTGAGACCATAACGTAAGAGAGAGATCCTAATTTCAATCACCTTTCTCCTGAATCTCTCTCAATCCCCCTATTGTTGCTTCTCAAATATTTCAAACTTGTTTCCAGAAGTCTGAGCTGCTGCTCACCCAATTAAAAAACAAACAAACAACTTTTTGTCTTGTCTCCAGCCAAGCTGATCACATGTTTAATATACATTACAAAGAAGTTAATTTGGAATATGTGTAAGAAATTAGAAGTGCATTTTTCTAAACACATTTCTTAAAAGTGCATGCTAATCATTTTAGCAGAGACAGGGATACTATAGAATTCACGGGAAGGTGAATCACAAACACTATATAATCTGTTTCTTAGTTCTCTGCAGCAGCCTATCCTAGAACTCATGGTAGGCCCCATATAACTCTACTTGAAGAATAACGGTGATACTGGTTAGGGGTTTACTTATAATCACATTTTATTTGATAATTCCTAATGTTTAGGGATCTTTGGTAAAATGTCACATACAGAATCACTGTTCAGAATATAACTGTAGTTTACACCAAAGACAAAAATCACACGAAATAGAGGTAAATTTCTGATCATTTAGTTATGTAGCACTCTTTCAAAACATCTGAATCATGACTTGTCTAGAGACTGAAGCTGTTGTATGCAATAGCCCACTCAAACTCAGTTTTGATTTCAAAGTTCAGTGTGTTTGCAAACTTCAACTGTTCATGTGAAATTCCAGAAGCATGGTCTAAAATTGTTTGCCGAGCTGTAAAGCTGGCAAATTCTGCTCCTCTCCAAACAGCCTTAGTCCCCCACATTTTAATAGGCAAAAGGAATCACATTAAAGACATTGAAGAAGCGGGTGGTGGTGCTGGGAGCTGCTGAAGTGGCATGGAAATAAAGAGGTGCTGGCTATTGGAGTTTTTGATTGGAGGTTCAAATTAATCCAGTTTAAACCTTTCAAATTGCAGGGAACAGTTCACTTCAATCCCCGGTGAACGAATCTGAAGGTGACTGCAACTCCTTTTGGGGTTTTTGGTTCACTAGGGCCACACAATCACCCTAATTCAGCAGCCCCCTCTGTTCTGGTCTCTTTTGGACTAGTATGGCACATGAAGGGGGTATGGGTCCCGTTGCACAGCCTTTTTGCCTGTGCTTCTCCTACCATCAAGATAAAATGCAGGGCTTCAGTGTTGTAGGGGGCCTTTCGTGGTCTGTCCAAACTTCACCCTGAATGCCAAAAGCCAGTATTTTTCTTGTAGTTTGCTCATTAATGTGTGTTTACCCTACAGCATCCTAAAGGGGACCCAGGTGCAGCTTTCTCCCAAAGCAGATATCTTTCATTGTTTAGAACCATTTGTGTGGTGAGGGGGAAGATGCTGAATAAAATGCATCCCTGGATAAATATTCATAAGCGGATAATGGCTTGGGTCAGTCTGCACAATGTATAAATCTAAATATGTAAACAATAAAGTATTCATAGCTGTTTGGTGGGGAGACAGTGTATAAATCTACAGGAAAAAACAACGGGCTTGATTCTCTTCATACTTAGGTTTTATATCAGTGAAATTCCACTGACTTACTCCTTATTTACACCATAGTGAGAGATGTTGGCTGATACTTGCTGGGACACCAGTATTTTTAGGACAATGCAGAGTTTTCTTTAGGTAGGTTTGCCTTCCGGGGTTACACGTCACATGTCTGGGTTCAATTACTCACTCTTTGCTCCTATCTAATTAAAGATCTTTCCAAAATTGTTGATGAAATTCAACTAGATACTTCTTGTTTGCCACATATCTATTTTTAAAAAATCTAGATCAGTTCAATGTATTGTTTGACTCCTCAGCCTGTCATTTTTATTTGCCTAACTAGGGAATAATTATTACCAATTGTACATTGACATACTGCTCCTGCTGTCAACACAAAATCAAATCCTTATACTGCCAAAAGAATTAAAATCATATGCTTGCACTGCAACTTAATGATGGTGCTACAATATAAAAGTGATGAATCTCACATCCCAAAAGCAACTGTAACTATAAGCTTAATTTATTTCTGGGTTTCTTATTGCTTAAATTACAATTATCCACTGCAAAGTCATTTATCTCTTTATCTAATTCAATGTCAGATGCATGAAGCAGACTGGAACACTGAATGGACAAAAAGGGTTCTGGAGAATGCTACCTAATTGTAGGAGAGTTTGAATGTGTTTTTAGATACAGGAATAGATTAGAATATACCAAGTATACTAAGAACTTGTAAATCATGGAATAGGGGCAAATTCTACCAGCAGTTACATTGAAGTAAATTTGGGGTTGGTCCATTGACATCAGTGCTGCTGCATAAATCAGAGGGAAAAAAAAAGCTCAAAAAGCCTGATCCAAAGCCCAGTTTTTCAACTGACTTTAAAATATGTTGGATCAGGTTCATAGGGCTTGATCATACACTCATTAAAGTCAATGGCAAAACTCCTACTAACTTAAATGCTGCAGGATCAGGGCCATAGTCTCTATTTCCTGATTTGCAAATTCCACTTTAACTACAAATTATGTACTTATAATTCTACTATACAAAGTATAAATCATACTTACTTATGAAATAAACAAAAGCCAGAAGAGAATGTATACGTTTCCATTGCCTGAACAATTAATATTTGTAAGAGTTGCTTCAACACTTGTGCTAAAAATAGTTTATATATAGGCCCAGTGGATTCTAAAGAAAAATTGATCTACTCATTAATTAAAGAGATTCCAGAAAAATGTACTGTTAAGTACTATTTTAAATTTATAGTGGCATAATGTTTCTTTGCAGTTAAGTAATTTGATTTAATAGTGCTTTATTTCCACAATTTCAAAATTTGAAATAAAATCCCTTACTCTTGTTTTGTGCATTCTTCAGTAATAGTCCACAAATGAAACAACAGATCGATCAGGTTTAAGGTAACACCGACAAAAAGCTTTGGCATTAAACTCAACGGGCTTTACTGAAAACCAGTCATACCGTAAAATACAAAAGTAGAAAGAATTAATTAGTATATAAATGAGAAATCTGTAGGCTGCAAGCTGAGGAAAAAGGAGTTACATCAGTGGTCCCCAAACTGTGAGGTCCAAAGGAATGTTTTGGGAGGTATGGTGGTGTCTGGGCCAGCCCCCACAGGGGGTGGGGAGGGAGTACCACCCAGCCCCACTCTGCCCCCGGCCCAGCTATGCCCCCAGCCCCATCTCCACTCCGCTCCCAGCCCAGCCACAGCTCCAGGCCCAGTCACAGCTCCACTCCATCCCCAGCCCAGCCTAGCTCCATCACTAGCTCCAGTTCTGACCCCAACTACACCTTCAGCCCAAGCTCCTCTGCTGTGCCAACTGTGCAGTAATGTAGGGGGGTTATTGACAGACTATTACTGGTAAGGGAGGGATATGACAAGAAAAGCTTTGGCACCACTGGTTTACATTGTAATTTACAGTAGAAGAGTTTCTGTGGGCAATACAAAACAAACAGTTCACTGGAGAATTTGTTTCCACATGTGCATATGCGTAGAAACCACTGATCATATTTCTCTTAAAATAAAACTGGTAAAAGGCCACATCTCTTAATTCCCATTTAGTTGTTTCACTACATCTATGCAAATACATCTGTGTGCTGCCTCAAGTCAAGTATCACTTGCTGAACAGCTCACGAGTAAAGGATGAATGGTGACAGTGCTCAAGTATGGCGGTCCGATAATGCTTTAAAAGATTGATTAGAAATCATGAGAGCCCCCATTAATGGCCACATAAATACAGCTTCTGAGGAAAAAAGATAACCTGCTGTACAACTGTGCTCCAGATTTCCTTTAAAAAGATTAACTCTCTAGCGCTTACGGTAGTGAAGATAAGCTCCGGAATGTGGGCCACATGCAAGTGATGCAGTGATGCCTCCTTGAGTCTGCAGACACCTGAAACGATATTTCTGAGTGACTTGTGAACAGCCCAATTCATCCCAACTCATGTGATGGGTACCTACCAGGCATGTTGCAAACTTTATTTCCAAGGTGTGCTTGCAAGTGTGAACTTTGGATGAAAAAAAAACTAGCTGTGCATCCAAGTTTGCAGGCCAAGTTTGAAGGACATTTTGGGAAATTTGTATGCCAAAGAAATGGCAGTAAACTCAGAAAAACAAATATTTGCTAAAGCAATTCCTGTAGAAATATAGCAGAACTGGGTGCATACTGCAAAAAAACATTACACAAGCATTCACCTGGATTTAAAAGCAAAATTGTTTCAGCTATATTCATGCTCCTTTGTGTTCCTTTTTCTGTGAACATCCAAGTAATTCAGTTTTACTGTCATGAATGTCTACAGAAAGCAAGTATGAAGCACAAAAAGCTAACAGGAATTCCAAAACCCCTCACCAGACCCTTGGCACAGATTCAGAGTCAATTAAACAAGTTGAACAAAGATCATTCTAATTATACCTTTCATAACTAGTACCAAACAAACACACACACACAAACTTGGCGCCCAGCCAATAAATCTTACAGTAGCCTAATTTTTTTTCTAGGAATAATTCTTTAGCAGATCTGGATAAAGCCCAGAAGTAAAATGATCTACCATTTAAAAAAAAACAAAAAAACCCCCCATAATTGCGCTTCTATCTTTCTCTAAATTGGTATCTCTCCCTCAGAGAGTCAGAGCTCTAATGGTTTTTGCAATCTGTTGTCCTCTTTTTCCAATCAGGGAACAGAAACTATACCTTACCACTTATGTTACCAATTACCATTGACTATCACAGTTCTAAGTTTACACACATACAGCCAAACATCTATCAACATCTAATCACACATACTGAGTATTAATACTTTCAGCAAACTGTTCATGATCAGAGTGAAAATAACCAACAATACAGAACACAAACCTCAAGAGAAGACAAAAACTAAATTGATTGAGTAAATAATTTACATAACTCTAATATATAGATTGCAGTATGCTTCAGAATCCTTCCAAATCAGAGGAGCTATGATATTTAGGCCTAATCCAACAGTTCCTGCTCAGGCAACTCACAACGGGAATCAGTTAATGGCAGTTTTGCCCAAGTTAGGGGGTGCAAGAATGGGTCCTAACAATAAGAAGTGTAAGAGTATATTGAATGACTAAAATAGGAGCTGAAAATATTAGGGCTAACAAATGTAATGGAAACTGATTTAATCCCTGACATATTTTCAACAAACATCAATTGCCTCCATGGTGGACTTGAGGAGGGAGCATTTTATAACTCAAACACTCTGAGGGCCAAATCTCCCTCAGATGAGTATGGCCCATTGACGTCTCAGACTGCTTATCTGAATAAGGAGACAAGGATTTACTTAGACCTAAGTGAACTGCAAGAAAGCAGATAGTTAACTAGTACCTCTCCCCATTCTGGGTTATGGGAATATTAGATCTTTAAATGCATTTGGAGTGGCACTGAAGAAGATAGAAATATTACATAATAAAGTGCAAGTCTGTACTTTCTTATGAATGCAGGACCCATCACTGCAAACTCTACAATTGAATTAATTGGCCAAGTCTCTCCAAGTGAAGGTTGACATTGATTTAGTTCATTGCATAAATGTGTTCACAGTTAGGCAACATTTACAAATACAGGGTACAAACATACCTTCACTCAACCCAGGCAATTAGTTCTAAAGTGTCAATGAAACAAGGTGGCCCGCACCTTTATAGGCCAGGGGGCCTGAGACTGACTAAGGGCTTGGCTACACTTGCAAGTTACAGCGCATTAAAGGAGCCCCGGGCGCACTAGCTCACTACCTGTCCACGCTAGCAAGGCACGTAGAGTGCTCTGACTCCGCAGCTACAGCGCTCCTGGTAGTCCACCTCAGCGAGTAGAATAACATTTGATGCGCCCCCGCTGGAGCGCCTCAGCATCAGTGTGAACAAGGTGTTGCATTACCGTGCTCTGATCAGCCTCCAGAAATGTCCCATAATCCCCTTAACTCAAGTGGCCACTCTTGTCATTGTTTTGGATATGCCCCTTGAATGCTCCATTTGACAGCAGGCATCCTTATTGCTCGGAGACAAAGCAACCATTACAGTGGAATGCTGTGTTTGTGAGGGGTGAGGGAGGTCTGCTGCTGTCTGAACTTACAAGACAGCATGCTGACATGCTGTCAGCCTCCCTCACCCCCCCAAAACAAAATCACTGCCCCCCACATACACACAACACACTCCTTGTCGCACTCCACCCTACCCTCCCATTTGAAAAGCATGTCGCAGCCACTTGCATGCTGGGATAGCTACCACAATGCACTGCTCTCTGTGGCCATTGCAAGAGCTGCTAATGTGGCCACACCAGTGCGCTGGCAGCTGTTGGTGTGGACAGACTACAGCGCTTTCCCTACTGTGCTCTACGAAGGCTGGTTTAACTCAAAACACTCTACATCTGCAAGTGTAGCCATGCCCTAACCCTGTTTAATTAGTCCCACCCTGCAACAACTGTGCAGTATGTAGGGAGGAAGCCCATTAGTGTGGAGCTAGCTGTAGAGGAGACTAGTATGAACTCCTGTGGTAGGCTCCTGGAATGTGATCCTGAGGCCAGCATTCCACAAGGAAGAGGCATCTGAAGAGAAGCTGTGGGGGGAAGGAGACTGTTTTGGTTTATGATATACTTGGACACCCAGTAGTGGAAAGCCTAGGGAGTCAGCAGGCTGATAAGAGTGAGAAGAATAGCAAGTTGAGCCTGGGAGGAACGAAGGACCTTTTGTTTTTTGGGAACCTGGGACTGTTGTTGAAAGTGGTGCTCATTTTGGGATGTTGAATACCCCTGGATGGGACTGAACTTTTAACTGACCCGGCCAGAAGACTAGGCCACCGAAGGCCTTAAGAGAGATGTCCAACAGGAGGAACCTACCAAGGGGAAGGCCCTGCACCTAGCCACAAGGGTGTGTTGCCTGGTGAGTTGTTTGTGTGAATGTGGGGCTTGCTCTTGTGTGGGACCCTATAACAACCCAGGACTAGAACAATGAGGTTCATCTAATGAGGGGCTCAACTGCCACTGAAATCCAGGTGCTAGGAAACTCAAATGCCCTACAGGATGAGACTCTAGGTGTAAAAAGTTTTGGGGATTGCTGTCCCAAATAAAATGAGTAGAAAATATACCTTTTCCACTGGAATAGCTACAAAACTAGGACTGATACTGAAAATATTGTGTAATACTTATTACCATGAGTAAGTTTAATGGGCCTTCAATGAGACTATTTTCTGTAGTAAGTACTGTGTCTAGTAGTGTTTGCAGAATGGTGGGAAATGGGTTGGGTTCATGTAAAGTTAGGCAGACACTGCAAAACACTTTCAGCAAATATTGACTTTAAGAATTAAATGCTCACAGAAACAGCATTTTTTAAGCACATACTGGAGAATATTCCCAGATGCCAAATTTAAATTCACCTGCCATAAACACACACACTGGACAATCTGATTCTAAAAGTTATCTCATCAAGGAACAGAAATGTACCTCATGACTTAAGTAACTAATTTTACACAGCTTATATTTCAGACTTCACATACCAGGTACTCATGTCAAATTGCTCACAAGTGAGCATACAATCAAATAATTCTCTCAAAATAATGAGTGAACTTGAGAAACTTTCAATCTGTGTGGAGACAAAACGACAAAATGTATCAAATAAATGATTCATTATGAATTATTCCCTTAACTAAAAAAAAATTAATTCCTTATTTTAAGAAACCTCTTCAGTATAAAACGACCTGAAGGTGTCACTTCTCAATACTGTCTTACTTTCGACAGAAAGGTCTGCACTACATTTTTCCACCTCCACCCCCTTCTTGCTCCACCCAGTCCCCCACAAAAAAGTCTAAAACTTTCAAATTTGGGTTGGATGCCTAATTTAGGCACTCATGTTTGAAAATGCTGGCCCAAAATTTATATACTCAATCAAATCTTTTGCCTCCACCAGTAATTTTGTAGAAGTTAGTATGGAATTTTCCTTCGGACCCACCAAATAAAACATTGAATAATTAATTAGGATCATTACATAGAAAAAGAGTTTGGGGGTATTGGCCAATATAAGTGTTAGGGTACTAGTAGAAATGGGTCAATCTTGTACAGGACTTCCCCTGTCTCTAATTTGCACTATTGAATTCACCATTAGTATCTTTAGCACCATCTAGTGGTCTAACTCTGATCTCAGGTACTGTGTGTGGCTGTATCTCAGTGCTGATTTTACCAACTATGCAGTAATGCATGTCATGTAACTAATATCCTAGCTGAGCCTTTAGAAGTGACTGTATTTATAGTGTGGTAGTGCCTAAAAACTACACTCAAAATTGGAGCCCCATATTGTGCTAGATGCTATACAAACACTGAGGAGGACACTGAACCTGGATGAGCAGGCAGCTTCAATGGCTAGAAACGCTTCCTTTTACCTCCAACTTGCTAAGAAACACCAGCCCTTCCTGCTAGATGAAGCCCTGGCCACAGCGATCCATGCATTTGTCACCACCATATTGGAACACAACAATTCATTGTATCTGAAGATGAATGTGAAGACAATGCAAAGTATGGGGCAAACGATAGCTGTCTATATCCATCCCAGTTTTGCTCAGGTAAGCACATTGGGTTTGTGCCCTGGTCCCTCAGTTGGCTCCCACTTCTCATCCACTGCCAGTTCAGGACACTGGTCAATCTTCAAAGCCACTAACAGATCAGGTCACAACTAGACAGGAAGCCACATCTCCCTCTACGAGAGGCATGGAAGTTGATGTCCTCTGGGATAATGCAAAGCATAAAGCCAAGAATGAAGTGCATCAGAGCCAGGAGTTAAACATTTTCAGCTCAGGGGATTTGATAGTGGAATGGACTTCCAGGGGAGATTCTGGCTTCATCTAATCTGACCACCTTTAGGAAATACTGTTAACCTTCCTATTTAATAAAGTTTCTCACCAAAACCCTATTTATGACATCTACCACTATGCTTTAAAAATAATTATTTCAAAAAAGAAGTTTCTATAACTCAAAAAGGGAGAAGAGCTAGAAACTCCATGAAGGCCACTTTGTCATTGCCACTCTATTTACATGGAAGGTGCTCAGATACTACAGTGATTGGTGGTAGTACAAAATTATGAGAAAAAGACCAACAGATGGATATTGTCCCCACCTTGAGGAGCATTAGCATAATTTGAGATAAGATGTAATATACATATGTGGCCCCCCCTCCAAAAATAAAGAGGAAGGACAGCTGTGAGGGAGAGAAAATAGGTGATAATTAATATACACAATTTCACTGTTTCTGGAGGTTTACTTAGACCTTATATTAGGTCTAAGTAAACTTACTTCTTACTGCTTTCTGGGATTTACTTAGAAGTAAGTGAACTGCAAGAAAGCAGATAGTTAATTAGTACCTCTCCCCATTCTCGGTTATGGGAATATTATATGAGAAGTTTGGTTTATATTGTATAGGGAGTTTGGTGGTGGTGGTGGTTTGGTTTTTTTTTTGTACAAGATATTTAACATTCTTTGGGAATTAAAAACTAGTGCTCTGTGGTCAATCGAGTATAATATCCAAGAAAAGTGCAATACATATCTGGCATCACCCATAATTACATTATTTGATAACAGATGCCTTATTATGTAAATTTTTCAAGTTCAAATTCTATTAGCAGCAGTATTCCTTTGACTCTTCCTCAGGATGAGATTACTCTGAAAAGGTCAGTAATTGTGTTACTCAGTCAAATTTAGCAACCATCAAAACAAGAGGGGAAAGCACATTTCAGTTCCCTGCCTCAAAGAATTCACATTCTACCTATCTGTTTGGGGGATCATATCTACTTCTATATTTGTATAGCATTAGGCACCAATGGTCTAATAAGAGCAAAATTAAAACAATTTACAAAACAAATGGTCCTTGTTCCTTTCTCTTCCAGAAAAGTATGACATTCTCAAAACAGGTAGACTGCATCAACTATTTGACACAGATGATTACTATGGTCATTAACACAGTTCCAATGGGTATAATTAAATATAGGTAAGCAATATTCCAAAACTATGATTAATCATAACGTGTCAAAATGGAGACCTATTTGAACTGTAACTTAATATTTTGAGCTGGGACTACATTTACTTCAGCTTGCGACAGCAAAGAAGCTCTTTTTATTAGGAGCATTTATCAAGGGAAAAGAAAGATGTTACAGAATAAAGGCCTCCTACTGCTACCTATGAGCTCATTTGTTCATACTTGCATTCATGGAAGTCCTCCCCAGCTTGTATCCCTGTACAGGAGTCAGGCACAATGGGAGCATAATGACTACTCCAGGCTAACGGGACTCCAGGGCTAGTCTCACCTTTCCCCTTCCTGGCCTCTATGGGCAACACTATGGCCTTGTTACAATCTCCAAGGGAGGTTCATCTACCTGCCACTCAAGCAATCTCTCAGACTGGTGCGGTCAGGGGCAGCTCTAGCTTTTTTGCCGCCCCAAGCATGGCAGGCAGGCTGCCTTTGGCAGCTTGCCTGCGGGAGGTCCGCCGGTCCCCCGGCTTTGGCGTACCTGCCACCAAATCGATGCCAAATCCACTGGACCGGCGGACCTCCCGCAGGCACGCCGCCGAAGGCAGCCTGACTGCTGCCCTCGCAGGGACCAGCAGGGCACCCCCCACAGCTTGCCGCCCCAGGCACACACTTGGAGCGCTGGTGCCGCCGCTGCGTGCGGTAGCCATGCTCTTCTGGTGTTCCGGAAGGCATTGTGCCGGTCCGAGTTCCACTGGCTCAAGGAATTCCTGCTACCAGAGTATACTCATCCATTGTTCCCTCATCTAGCACATCCTTTTGAGCCCGATATGTTAAGGTACACCCAAAATATTCATTTTCTAAATGACTATATTGATTTTCTATTGTTAAATTACAATAGACTACTCCCACCAGAGGAGTTTTTGTTTTGTATGGAAGTTGATTCAGTATTAGTGTCCTATATTCTGACTGGTTTTGAGAACAGATTTATTTTGGGATTCAGACAGTTTATCCAAAACTCCTGATCGTGGCATTCCTGATCATGGGGTTTGTTTTTTGCTGTAAATTTGGATTTTTGATTAATGAGCCAGACATCACAATCCAAAGTTTGGCCTCCCTTAGAAGCAAACCATTGTCCTAGGGTGAATTGGAAAGCCACTCTCTCACCCACACAGACACTGCATACAATTACGTTAACAAACAGCTCTCAGGCTCTCTCTGTCCTTTCATGTATATGTCTCTGCAAATGCTGATAATATTTAGGAAGGGAGTACTTGTAATCTTCCTGTTCTCAGTGATTTAGTTTATATCAAAGCCTTCTTTGTGCTGTCTGCAGAACCTCACTACTCTGTGATGAATGTTGCAAGAGATACATATTTCACAGAAAGGATGATCCAGTATTCCTGGGGACTTCCACCTACTTTCATTCATCATATTGCCCTTAGCTGTAGACAGGACTTTACAAAAATAAATCATTGCTAGGCATACAATGTATGCCTTTAAAAAGATGTTTTTGCCAATAAAAAGAAAAGCTGTAGAAAGAACAAGAACATAGTGGCTCTCTCATCACTGTATACATTCCTCTTGAGAAACGAGGTTGAATGAGAGGCTTCATGATTTGACAAGAGTGCTCATCAGCGTAGAGAATATACTTCCTGCCTCCTGGAATGGAGTCATCCCCTTACCCCCATACACCTCAGCTAGCAGAGCTGCTCAACTGTAAAGGAGGAGTGAACTGCACCCTGATAAGAGGAAGTATTTTAGTCCCTGTCCATGGGACAAAGCAAGAGAGGAGTAGGGGAAAACCTCGAGAGTGAGTCACAATTACTTTCCTAAGCTCTCTTTGGAACTGTACAGCTCTATCCCACCCACTATTCAGGGATAAGCCTGAAGGTGAAACAGCCCAGAGAGTTTTGACATCATTAGTTTGCAGCAAGGGGTCTAGCATCCTCAGGAGAGGAGATTCTAACATCTCTCTGGGAAGGTCTACACTTAAAATGCTGCACTGGTGCAGCTGCAGTACTTTAATAAAGATGCTCTTTGCCAACAGGAGACTGGTCTCCCATCGGCATAGTGATTTCAGCTCCCTGAGAGATGGTAGCTATGTCGACAGGAGAAGCTCTTCTGCCAACATAGCACTGTCTACACCAGGAGTTCGGTCAGTATAACTACATTGCTCAGGGCATGGATTTTTCACACCCCTGAGCTATGTATTTATACCAATGTAAATCTGTAGTGTAGACCAGAAATCAGTTGATATATTGGCCATTAGGATTTAAAGTACCGGCCTTCATAGCATCCTCTGGCAAGAAGTTCCACAGGTTGACTATGCATTGTGAGGAGAAAAAAAATATTTCCTTTTGTTTTAAGCCCGCTGCCTGTTTCATTTGGTGACCCCTAGTTCTTGTGTTATGAGAAGCAGTAAATAACACTTCCTTATTTACTTTCTCCACACCCGTCATGATTTTATAGACCTCTATCATATCCCCCCTTAGTTGTCTTTTTCCAAGCTGAAAAGTCCCAGTCTTATTAATATCTTCTTCTCATATGGCAGCCCTTCCATACCCCTAATTATTTTTGTTGCTCTTTTCTGAACCTTTTCCAATACCTTTTCTGAAATGGGGCAACCACATCTGCACACCCTATTCAAGATGTGGTCATACCATGGATTTAGAGTGAGACAGTATGATATTTTGTGTCTTATTATCTATCCCTTTCTTAATGATTCCCAGCATTGTTCGCTTTTTTGACTACCGCTACACATTGAGTGGATGTTTTCAGAGAATTATCCACAACGACTCCATGATCTTTCTTGAGTGGTAACAGCAAATTTAGACCCAAACATTTTATATGTATAGTGAGGATTATGTTTTCCAATATGCATTACTTTGCATTTATCAACATGAAATTCATCTGCCATTTTGTTGCCCAGGCACCCAGTTTTGAGAGATCCTTTTGTAGCTCTTTGCATTCTTCCTGGGACTCAACTATCTTGAACAATTTTATATCTGCAAATTTTGCCACTTCACTGTTTACCCCTTTTTTCAGATCATTTATGACTATATTGAATAGGACTCAGCACAGTATAGACTCCTGGGGGACACCACTATTTACCTGTGTCCATTCTGACAACTGACCATTTATTCCTCCCTTTGTTTGCTATCTTTTAACTAGTTACCAATCCATGAGAGGACCTTCCCTCTTCTCCCATGACAGCTTACTTTGCTTAAGAGCCTTTGGTGAAGGACCTTGTCATACCCTGAGAAGTAACTGCCCCAGGCATGCATATAATTCACACAACATGTGTTATCACAGCATGTCTCTAGGGCTCTGTTTCCTTTCTAAAATATGTATAATTAAACCTGGTCTAATTTCTATTCCATGGGAAATTCAAACATTTGGGGGTGGGTGCGGGGGGGAGGAAGTGTTCCAAATCTCAACAAAAAGCTGAAATTTTAAAGTTATCCTCTAAAGGAAAATTTTGAAAAAATTAAATTTGAGGCCACAGAAACACTTCATTCTGATAGTGTTGAAATGTTTTTCAAGGCATTTTCAATATGTATAATATATGGAATAGATCTTAAATGCAGTATTTTAATATTTAATATACAATTTGAAACAAAATTAATCAAAATGAAAACTGAAAACAACTTTTTCATCAAAAATGTCATTGCAAACACATTTCCCCAAAATGTTTTGCTTTTGATTAAACTGAATTTTTCAATGGGAAACAGTTCCACTGGAAGCTTTTCAACGCAGTTCTCCTGATGTTCTGTAAAGTGGTACAATAGTGACCCAATTTAAAAAACACCCATGTCCTAGCAGTCAAATACTTACAAATAATTATACAATTTTATTTACATTACAATAAAATAAACATTTAAGGGGAACAAAATTGAGATACAACAAGCAAGATATATAGCATTGAAAAGGCATTCCCCACCAATGCTGCACTATGTGGAGGAGGGGTTAATCACATTGGGAATTTAGGATGCTTGTTTACCTTGCAGAATTGAGGCTTCCATCTTTGAATTAAAATTTAGCTGCTGTTTACCTGGTGGCATTTTTCTACTTTTTCACACTGGAGAGCAAAGTACACAGAATCCTGTCATATGGAGCACACTTTCATTTCTTCAGTGAAAATTGGTGGGCATTTAAATCCCTCATAAGGCTGGAGAGGGCTGTTTGTGTAATCCACTCCCATGCTGTGTAGTGTGCTGTCCCCTTGTAGTAGTGGCTGGACTACATATAGAGGTTGATGGGACTACTACAGTGTTGACTACCACAACAGACTCTTTTAGCTCAGGCAGTAGAGGCTTATGCTTTAAGATCCAGAGGTCCCAGGTTTGATTTTGGCTTCCAGCAATCCACACAGGTGCATGACTAAACTGAAAGGTTAATAGTCTACCAGTCCTCCTAACTGGGGTGTTCATCTTCTTTTGAGGAAGAATAGAAGCCTATTCAAGGAGAAAGGGCACATCCTTGTCTATGGTCTGAAAAATCTGGTGCTGCCTATCCTTCTCTGTGACTGGTTTGTAGTTCTCCCAGATCCCATATAACGGGTTCAAGGCTGTTATTGCGGTACTATTGTTTTAAGGTTTGTGTTAATTCATCTGTTCAAGCAGGGTGGTATTGTTCATCAGAAGTGCAAGGTGTTAGCCATCACCATAAGATCTGCAGTATGTTCTACATCAGTGACATCCACTGAAAATACCACAGCTACAATACAGCAGCAGACGGTTACTTGTAATGGTATCCGTAAACATCATGTCCTGTTATCTACTGCAAGAGACCCTAACAGTGCAGAGCAGGAAAATATTGTTGATACAGCTACCCCATAAAATACAGACACACTATTCCAGATACTGTTGTGATGCCTACAAGATGTTATCCAGAGAGAAGTTGTAAATCATCTCAGATTTAATTGTAGCGTATTGTATGTTTAATAGTAATAATGCATTTATGACTTTTTAATTTTTTTTACATTAAGATATGTAGTATATATGATTATGTAGCCCCCCTTTGAATAGTTTGAAAGCCCTCTAATAAGCCTCCCTGCCTTGTTTTTCCAGGAGCCAGAGCTGCAGTGCACAGATGTAGCTAGACTTTGCAAGTTCTCTATGTTCAGTAAAGTTATTTAAACCCCTCTGTGCCCTTGTGATTTCTTCATGTTATGTATGTTGCATAAAGGACAAACACCCAGTAAAGAGCATCAGCATTCAAATAAGGGATTCACCCCTGGGGAGAGAAGCAGAACTAATTTCTTAATTAGAATTTAATAGAAGAAGAAGAAAACTATTCTTGCAACTTGTTGCACTCCCTTTTGCTTTTACATAAGAAAAAGGGACACTAATATTCAGTAGTTCAAGCAGGAAACTGGAGCTCAGATTCTCGGATACTATTCATAGATTCCAAGGCCAGAAGGAACCACTGAGATCTTGTCTGCCCTACTATACAGCATCTGCAATAAAACTCCCCCGAAAAGAAATCCTAGCGTATATCTTTTAAAACAACACACAATCTTGATTTAAAAATGGTCAGTGATGGAGAATCTACCATGACCCCTGGTAAATTGTTTCGAAGTTTAATCACCTTTACTGTTAAAAATATACCTTATTTCCAATCTGAATTTACCTGGCTTCAACTTCCAACCATTGCATCAAGGTGTGCCTTTCTCTGCTGCTCCCATTATCAAATATTTGTTCTCTACATAGGCACTTACACAACAAAAATCATATCACCTCTTCACCTTCTCTCTGTTAAGCTAAATATATTGAGCTTCTCGATTAACCATGCCCCTCTCCAATTTATCAACATCCTTTTTTAATTGTGGTGTTCCAGACTCCGCAAGTGGCCTGCTCTGTGACTTACAAAAAGATCTCATTTAACCATTTTGTGACTCTGTGCCTGCATCTGTACAAGGGGATAATAAGATGTACCTATTTCACAGAGTAGCTTTACATAATCAGTGTTTGCAAATGGCTTTGAGCCTCAGGTGATAGCCTTCAAAAATGTGAAAATGCTTCAGTCCTCACTACAACCCGTTCAAACTTGGCCATTTTTATTAATAGTAAAGCACAAAAGATATATGGTGCAGGGGATTTGTAGAGAAAAGAAAAGCAACCAGCTCAATAAGCAAAGATTCCTTATCACCATGACAAATATCTGTTCCTTTAAAAAACAGACTGGTAGTGACATAACAGTTCATTGTCTGGCAATAAATGCAAGCCTGTAACTCAATGCCACAATTATGTAAAATACTTTGGGCCACAACTGTATCATGAAGCCACCGGTCTGTGTTAGGGGTGGGGCAAGGGACCTGGATCAACACACAGGGACCTTGGGTGGAGCTGTGCTTCAGGAAGGCCCAATTCTCTCTGAGCAGACCGGTGTGCAGGGAAATGTTGCTGCTTGCTCCCTACAGGATGAGGCTATCTGACCCCTCCCCCTCTGCTAATGCCACAGATAAGCCTTCCTCCCTTGAGTGCAAGGACTGCAATGTGGCTGGCCCATGTGCTGGCCATGTAATGAGTAGAGAAGAGTCCTTCTGCCCTCTTCTTCCCCAAATCCATCCCACATTCCAGTGTATTGGCCAGCCAATAATCAAACCCTTTCCATGTAAGAACATTTCATGATATTAAAACAAGTCAGTTAATATACAGTTCATCTCACTTATGCTTGTTTGTCAGTAAGGTTCACAGAACCTTGTGCTGCGATTCCTCAACACATGTTGAAGTCAACTGGAGTTTTAGTTCAGTACCTTTCAGGATCAGGTCCGATATTTGTACACTGCTCACAAAAAGGAAAACAATGCCTAATATAGATTGGAAGGGAAAGCATCCTAGCTCCTCCTCTTCATATTATCCTAAGGCAGTGGTTCCCAAACTTTAACAACCTGTGAACCCCTTTCACTAAAATGTCAAGTCTCGTGAACCCCCTCCTAAAAATGAATATTTCCAGGGCTTGTCTCCTTTACCTGAGTATAAATTATAAAAGCAGTGATCTTGGAAATATAAAATTTGTTTTTAATGACCTGCTCATTACACACGATTATAAATTTATCATTACAGTATTTATTACATTATGAAAACAGCAACACTCTTCCAAGATCTCACTTTTGTAGCTCGTATCACTTTGAATAAGCCTGTTATAAGACGAGGCTCCTATGTTTCATCAAGGAGTATCAGATGTGAAACAGCATGAAGGTATTTAAGAAGCTACCTGAAAGGAGTTCCTCTTACACAAGCATTCAGGTCTTAAGCAGTCCAGGCAAACAACGCACATTACAACAAAGCTTAAACTTGTTCTTCATAATAATTTTAAAAACAATACTAGCTGTCTATTTACTTTAAAAAACAGGAAAAAAATATCCATCTCTCTGTCCAATTCTTATAAAGGAGTCTTGAAGTTTAAATCTCCTCAGTGTGATAGATATGCTTGCTTTGATCTGCTTAGCCCTTGGAAGTCCAGGGGCTCCAGGCTGCTGGCCCCATGTTGCCTGGGGTCCCTAGGGACAGTTCTGTCCACCATTAGGGAATTTTTTCCCCCGAGAACCCCCTGTAACATTTCGCAAACCCACAGGGGTTCATGAACCCCAGTTTAGTTTGGGAACCACTGTCCTAAGGTGATTAGGCTGGAGAATTTCTTCCCCCCCACCCCTAGGTTTCACACTCGTCCTTTGCTTTTGTCAGGGTGAAAAGATACATGAGCACTTCTGAAACTTTGCTGATAATTGTATGCCAAGGAAAGCTATCCAAGTTGCAAATCATCTTCGGTTGACCACTGAGCTCAAAGGTTTAATAGAATCATAGATTCCAAGGTCAGAATGGACCATTGTGATCATTTAGTCTTCCCCCAAATACTTCCTAGAACACATCATTTAGAAAAACATCCAATCTTGACTTTAAAATTGTTAGTGATGGAGAATCCACAACAACCCTTGGTAAATTGTTCCAATGGTTAATTACACACCATTAAAAATGTACACCTTATTTCCAGTCTAAATTTGGCTAGCTACAAACTCCAGCCATTTGATTATATTACACATTTCTCTACTAGATTGAAGAGACCATTATTAAATATTGGCTCCCCAAGGCGAAGAGACAAAGTGTAAGCTAAACTCAACATGACAGGAGTAAAGAAATCAAATTACCAGTATATTCCATCTCCACTAAGTCATATGCATCCAAAGTGTACATTAAATAAACTACACACAGTTAAGCTTTAGTATGAATTAAAGAACACTAGAAAAGGGTTTATGCAGAGAGTTTTCTGTGATGATGGATACCTTCTGGCTGTGACCTTTAATCTAACCCTTCAAAACCAGTATTGCTGTACTTGTCACTCAGCTCTTTCCTTCCTCTCAGCCTCGTGAAAGTGAAATGTTTTTGTTCAATCTGCTGACATTGCAGCATGCATACTGCCAGCTGCTCTGTGACACTTATTAACCCCCTTTCTACATTCACCCTCTTCACCTGTAGTTTTATAAGGTAGACATAACTTGTCTCTATTCTGCTTGCTTTTTAGCGCGTACATTATATCTGTCTTTTTTTGCAGTTAACTACATAAGAGCATTTTCAAAAAGAAACTGATGTAAGCTATTTTTATGCTCAACATGACACTGTTTTAGAACAGATATGAACAACTGAGTATCACAATGGTTGTAGTGTTTTGAAACAAAGAAAATGCACAATTGCATTTTATACCTCTCAGTTAAACAATTTTTTTTATATTCAATTTCTTTTGATCCACTCTCTCATGACACACAAGATGAATAAACTACACAGTTTAATAGAGAGCCTGGAACTTGAATGTTACTGTCTTGTGTTTCAGGTAAATATGCAAGCCAGTGTGGGAGCCATGTCATGAGAAAGCTGACTCACCACAGCAGGAGCTAAAACAAAAGCATGCTGTAGGATAAGGCAGGAAAACAACTCTTTAATCAAAGTAATTATCCCAAAGACTCAATAATAGGTCATCCTAACTAGGAATAAACCAGGATTCCTTCAAGGAGGGGTGGGGTGGGGGGGCTAATTCACCACCTCTAGACTATTCCCAGACTTCCTTTTCCCTCCATTTCACCCATTCACTAGGATTTCAAACAATTTATAATCTCAACTCAGAGGGAAAAGCCCTCCCCCATACTGTTGTTCCCCAGGCTTTCCCTGGCTCTTGCCTCAGGGAAATTTGGCCAGCTTTCTCAGTCTCTGGATGGATGGATGGATGGATAATCTGTAGCCTGAACTTCTCATATTTTGCTTTCAAGTAGTGTTATACTAAGCCGCACAGCAGGGCTTCACTGTGCTTTTGCGGTGTCCTCACAGTATGAGGTAGTTTCACACTTTGGCTTGCCATGCAGTAACTCACTGTATGGACCAGCCCTTAGTATGGTGCAAGAAACAGTAGGTGAATACAATAAACAGATGGGATAGGAAACACAAGGTCACAGAGACTACTGTGATCTATGCCATTTCTGAGAAGTGTTGTGATGTGCAACTGACGACAGCCCCTGCTGCAGGTCAAAGCATTAATGTCTTCCTGTCCCGGCCCAGTGTTGGTTTTGTAAAAAAGACCCCATGTGACTATTACATGGAAAGTGAGCCGCCCATAGCTTATGCATCTTCATAAACATAATTATGTTAGTCCAGTACTGTTATGAAATAGTATTTGGGGAATTCTTGGGATGAACTGAATTCTTATGGGTTGCAGAGGCTGCAATGCTCCATTGATAGTTGTATGAATCTGAGCAAAATGTAACTATTTCTACTAACAGAGTGTTCACAAAGAAAATTGCAAAATTCCACTTTCTTGGTTAGGCCAAATCTTGGTTCTTTTTAAGTCAATTGAAAAATTGCCATAACGTCAATAAGAACTAGGTTTTGGTCTTCATGAAGTTGGTATAGAATTTGCCCCAGAGAGAAAGATTATTTCTTCAAAAGAAATACCAACAACCACCACACTTTAAAGGACATTTCAGAACTACAAGATGCACTAATTGTTACTACCACTGTGCTAATTAACTCATTCAGTTTGGTTTTCTAAGATATCTTTTTCATACAATTTTGGCTTCAGAAGGATCCATCTTCCAAGAAGATGGTAATCAAACTGTAAGAGCTTGTCTCCATGGGCACACTGAGGAAAGTTAAGGCTATTCTACTAGGTGTGAAGTTACTGTGCGTGAGTTAAAGGCCTCTTTACTCTTTAATGAGGCATCCACATTGTTGTATCAACCAGGCAAGTTACTAAGAACTTCAACAGGACTTTATTTTTTACAGTGAAACCTCTGTACCAAGCTGCTGCTGCACCCTCTGTAACTCTCACTCAGCCTCCTCAACTACTCCCCTCTCCTTCCTGTTTCCTGTCCTTTCAGACTCCCAACAGCCAGTGTTCCCAGTTCTAATAATTACAAGCAACCTCTAAACACCATACATGAGGGTTTACCTTAGGGTGACCAGATGTACCTATTTTATCCTATTACTCCCCCTAGTCCCGATTTTTCACCCTTGCTATCTGGTCACCCAAATTTAACTTGCTTTGGCTTACACACATTTACTTCACACCTTTAGCTGATTTGCCTTCATTTTACTGAGTGTCCCTATATGCTCTACAATAGATGTGTGAAATGAAACCAATAATGAAGTAAATTGACAAGCCAAAGTAGGGCTGTTGGCCTGCCTTCCCCAGACTCTTTCAGACCCTTCTCTTAGGCCACAAGTTATTAATTCAGTCAAGAACTCAAGAAGTAACACTCAACAGAAGCTAATTCCCCTGAGCAACATAGGCTGCACTTTTCACTCTACACCCCTTTCTCTCTGCTCCAAAAGCCAATCAAAGGAGACAGCCTCCCTCCTGCAGCTCTCTTCCCTGAGCCACTTTCTGGCTTTTATAATTAGTTGATCCCCTCCTAGCTGGGTCTGATAATCGAACTGGCCAGGCTAGCCTCAGCTGGCCCTCAAGGGTCAGACCAAGCAGTTACAAAGATGAACCTAACAGAGCAATGCTCTAACTGTCTCTCTAATAAACTATATCAAATTTGTGTTTCATATGAGATGACAATGTAAAAGGAGCACATGGGAGAGGATGGATACTGGTTCTCCCAATATTCATTTTATACTTGTGATATATTCTCCATAATGGAATAACAATGGAAGTGAGATGACTGTTGCAGTGCATGAGAAAAAAAATGTATGTAGTCATGTGCATTGTAATACACTGATGACATTTCAATAAAGATTTTTCTTTAAATGTATCTTGAAATGAGCAAGGGAGAAGCTTTCAAATAGCAGTTACATAACCAATAGCACTGTCTATTGGCATTCTAAATATAATAATTAAGGGGGGGGATTTTCAAAGCTGGTGCCTACCTGCCATTTGTGCTTTGGAAACACCACCCCAGGCACCTCTAATTACATTTAGCAATGCTAATACAGAAGATATCAAATGCAATTTCATTCAAAATAATTCATTTTTGCCTTATTCGTTTTGGGGAAACTGTTCTGAAGCGTTTTAGTTGCTGTTGGGTCTTTTAGTAGGACAATTCTATAAAATATTGCAAAGAATTAATTACAATGAAATTGAGAAAGATAGGCAGAGACTACTGTCTAAGTAAGTACATTAGGCACTCCTATATCGTTAATCTATTTATATGGAAGAGGAGAAGGAGCAGATCAAGAGTAAGCAAGGAGATGCTTGTGATTTTGACAAGCAAATAGTGAATGCCTTGATCCCTTTAGGACTAAAGAACTATTGTGAAAGTTTGAGATCGATTCTCATTAAATTGGAGAAAGTCTATTCCCATCGGTTCTAGAGTATTCAATCTTTATTTTCTACCAAAATTATCTAGGTTTTTGGTTGTTTGTTTGTTTTATAAAATCAGAGGATAGTAACTACTGTTATTTAGACCTCTTCTTTCACAATGGCAAAGGGCTACAGTTCCTGGTACCAAATAAACAGTCTTCATAGAAAAAAGAAACTTTAAAGAATCATTTCTCTCTTTGGTTAGGGATTCATACGACTGGTAGGGCAAGGCAGCTTTTGGGTGGGACTCGATACACTACTCAGGAGATATATTAAACTAGCTCATTTTCTAGCTGCACCTCATCCTCAGCAAGAGCCACCGACGCTTGGTGATGGTGACTCCATACCCCAAAGTCGAGTGGGCCTGGGTGCACTGTGTCTTGCCAAACCACTTTAGGCAGACTTTCCCACAATATGGATCCTGTGCCCTAAGGGCAAGTCTAAACTACAGAATTAAGTTGACCTAAGCTATGTTGATGTAGAGACTCCACAGTAATTAAATCACTTTTGCATGTCCACACTATACTCCTTGTGTCAGTGATGCACGTCTTCTCTAGCAGTACTTGCATCGATGCGGAGAGCAGTGTACCTTGCATAGCTATCCCACTGTGCAACTTGCCACCATCTAGCACAGGGTGTATTGGAAAGGGTTTGCAATGCCACATGGGGGCAAACAAGTCATGCAGGGGGTGACTGGAAACATGGTTTCAATGTACCATGATGCAGTTTTCTTTATCCCATAATTTTATCTGCATCCCATAATGTTTCACTGCTCTTTTCAAAAGCCCTGCAAACCCACATGTACACCCTCTCTGGAAGGAGTATGGATCCTGCACAGCTCTGCATTATTGTGATGACTGTTGTGAGCACAATGCACCTGATCCTGCAGTATTTGCAGACCCAGAGAAGCCATGGGGAACATGATTCCTTGAAGGCTAGCTTGCTGTGGGACATAGAAAGAAACAATTCAAGGTGGCTGTTGGCATTCATGGAGCAGCTGCAAACGGTGAAGTGCTGGTTCTGGGCCCAAGAAGCAAGCAGCGACTGGTGGGATCACATCCTTATGCAGGTATGGGATGATGAGCAGTGGCTGCAGAACTTTCGGATGATGAACAAAGACACATTCCTGGAAGTGTGTGTGGAACTCACCCCAGCCATCTAACAGAGTGACAACAAAAGGAGAACTGCACTGACAATGGAGAATCAAGTGGCGATTGCTGTGTGGAAGCTTGCAATGCCAGACTGCTACTGATCAGTTGGGAATCAGTTTGGAGTTGGAAAATCCACTGTGGGGGCTGCTGTAATGCAAATGTGCAGAGCCATTAATCACATCTTGTTATGAAGGACTGACTCCGGGCAGGGGCGGCTCTAGAAATCACGCTGCCCCAAGCAGCGCGGTGTGCTGCGCCGCCCTTCCCCGGTCCCGCGGCGGGTCCCCTCTTCCCGCGGCTCCAGTTGAGCTCCCGCTGCGGCAGGTCGACCGGAGCCCGGGACGAGTGGACCTGCCGCAGGCATGACTGCGGCGGGTACCGTGGTCCCGCGGCTCCGGTTGACCTGCCGCAGTCATGCCTGCGGGAGGTCCAGCCGAGCCGCGGGACGAGCGCCCCCTCCGCAGTCATGCCTGCGGCAGGTCCACTCGTCCCGGGCTCCGGTCGACCTGCCGCAGCCTCCCGCCCTCCCCGGCGGCAGGGGACGCCCCCTACATTTTGCCGCCCTAGGCACCAGCTTGTTTTGCTGGTGCCTAGAGCCGCCCCTGACTCCGGGCAATGTGCAGAACGTAGTGGATGATTTTGCAGCAATGTGGATCGCAAACTCTGGTGGGGAGACATGGCACACACATCCCTATCTTGGCACTAGATGACCTTGCCACAGAGTGCATCAACAGAAAGGTCTACTTTTCTAAGGTACTGCAAGCCCTGGTGGATGATCAGGGACATTTTACCAACCTCAGTGTAGGATGGTGGAGGAAGGTGCATGACACGTGCATCTTTAAAAACACAGGCCTGTTCAGAAAGCTGCAAGCTTTTCCAACCAGTGGATTACCATTGGGAACATTGAAATACCAAGAGTGATCCTGGGAGACCCAGCCTATCCCTCACTATCGTGGCTCATGAAGTTGTACACCAGCCACCTCGACAGCAGCAGATGCAGAATGACAGCTGAATGTGCCTTTGGCCATTTGAAAGATGGCTAGTGCTGTCTACTCATGAGATTAGACCACACCACACTGAAAAAAAAATTCCCAATGGTTGTAGCTGGCTGCTGTGTGCTTTATAATGTCTGTAACTCAAAGGGGGAAAGTTTCTACAGGGGATGGGAGAGGAGGAGAGCAGATGTGGAACAGCTGTCTGCTGATTTTGAGCAGCCATATACCAGGGCTATAAGAAGAGCTCAACAGGAAGCTATATGGCTTTGAAAGACCATTTTAATAATGGCATCATTTTTTTGTAGCCCGGAATGCACTTGTAATGAGTGCTGTGTGTATAGTAATATAACATTGTAAATGCACCGATTGCTATCATCTGTGAATGATGTCAGCCCCATCCAGCTAATAAACTTAATAAAGATGAATTAAGTTCCCATAAGTAGACTTATTCCAAACCCATGCACACAGACATATTTGTAACTGAATGACACTTTATGAGCACATGGAAAAAGAACAGTCAGTCATTTTCATTTCACAAACATACATTGACTGTATCTCTCACAGATCAGTGTATGCATGGCAAAGATGGTCTGTACTCTCCCCAAGGGCAGAGTGGTGGGGGTAGTGCAGAGGCCCCGGACGCGGAGGTACAGAGGTACTATTGTGAGACTATTCACAAGATAAATGGAAATTTAGTAAACTGAACTCACTCCCCTTGATCCACACAAGTTGCAAGCACTGCATTCTTACTTCTCCTTGGGATTCATAGAGCACAGTGACAGTCTCAGCCATGGTGATTATGGCTGAGGGGGCAGCGGTAAGCTCACGAGCATGAGTATATACAGATAGGGCAATTGAACTGAATACTTGCAGTGCTTTCCACAGGCAGTGGTGATTTTAGCTGATATCTCATTCCTGAGGGTAATAGAGGCTGAAAGGGAACAACTCCTGCAGGAGTCCAGCTGCAGACCGGGTCCATATATTGCTAGCTTGAGTACTGTAATGGTGCCTGATGAAGTAACTGTGGAGTAGCATTGGAAAGTGTCCTAATATGGAGGAAGAAATAAGGCAGCCCTCCTCAGAAACCTTCAGCAGACGATTGCAGACTATCCTCAGGAAAGTTTCCTCAAGATCTCTATGGAGGATTCACGTGACATCCCGGTGCAAATAAAAAGTGTTCTGCAGGGCCTCCTCTGTCTAACTGTACAGGAGAATGAGAAGCAGATAGCAACTCTACCTCTGCTGATGATTTCACTACCTCTTCTAGCATGATTAAAAAGAGTAAATGAACACATGTCCCTACAATATCAAAGCAAACTACATACTTACCAGAGGTTCCTTTCTCTGCATCAGACTCACCCGTGCTGGACTGTAGTGACTGGCTCGATTGCTCTGGAGTCAAAAAACAGGTCCTGGCTCGCTGCACCACTGGATCCCCCAGTCATAAGTCTCACATATTCCTCCTTGTCCCGACACCTTCTCCTTATTGTTCCCTCTGGGGGCCAGTGATTCCTCCTGTGTCCTCCAGGCAGGAGTCTGTCCACAGCGTGGAGCCGGCATGGTCAGCTGGGCAGTTTCTAGGTGAGCTCTCCATGCCGAGCAAACAGGAAATGGAATTTCAAAAATGTGCGGGCTTTAAAAGGGGAGGCGCATGTTCCTGGCAGCAGAGTTCAAAATGGTGACCAGAGCAGTCATGGTGGGGCATTGTGGGACACCTACTAGAGGCCACTAAAGTCAATGTAAGTAATGCAGTGTCTATACTGACACTGCATCACCCTAACTACATTGACCTAAATGTTATGCCTCCTGCAGAGAAGGAATTAAGTTGTTGTAACGGGGGAGTTACATTGGTGGGAGCGACATTTTAGCATAGAAACTTACACAGTTAGCTCGATGTAAGCTGCTGTGCCTCCACCTAACTTTGTAGTGTACTCCAGGCCTTAGTTATACTAGTGGAAGTTGGGATAACAGAGCTGAAGGTGTCCTACTCTTTACATTAGTATCGCTCCATCCAGTTTCCAAAATAAGCTCTTTTTAGTGGTTACATTTCAGATAGTTTTTCAAACATGGTTATAATAAAACACATAGATAGGTAATGTCAAATTGGATGTTTTTGTACAAATATATCTTGCAAGACATTGACTAATAGCAAAAATAGAATAATTGACTTTAAAAAAAACAAACACGTATTTGACTACGACAATCTTTACTTCTCATCTGTATCAGAGAATCTTTCTCCACCCATTCCTAGAGCTTGATTCAGCTCTCATCTCCAGAGCTTCAGAATTTGGCATAAGTTGTGCATTACAGGGGCAGAGAACAATTCATCTACCATACAGCTAATGTGGAGGTATTTTGCCATTTTCCAGCAATGTTGGTTTCCAGATCTACATCTTAATAAGCTATATTGTTCCTCCTTCACCTGCATCTTACCAGATGTAAAAAGGAGTTAAACTGAATATGTAAATTTACATATGTTTTCCATATACTGCCATTTGAAACAGAGATCTTAAGAAAATCCACTGAGCATAGTTGATTCCAGAGTATGGTAAGAAAAATTATATTTTAAAAATAATTTAAAATTAAAATAGAATGAACTAAGTTAATCTAAATGGAAAAAAAACAAAGATTTTGTTTTTACTAGCTTTTCAACTAGTGAGACTTTGTTACCAAGTATTATTCTGTAAATCTCCTTTGGCTGAGGGCATACTGTAAAGATAATTGTTACTATAATTATTCACCAGGAGATGGGACTAGGTAAGATCAAGAAATTAATCTATATCATGTCATGTGTATTTATTTTTGAAGTCTTTCAGTATCTTGACATTCCTTTAGACTTTACAGGAAGGAATTTGTTTTAATATTTTATATGCTAGTTAGGTGCTTTACTACACCCATTACTATGGTATCTAATGGACTCATCACAAAAAAAAATGCTATAATAGTATCTGTCCCTTCTCTTTTCCTCCCCACAGGTAATAATAATTTGTTTTGAATCACTGTTTTTTAATAATAAATCAATGTACAGAAGCTAAATCAAGCACATTAGTTTTGCACTTTATCCTGGAAGCAGCCTAGCCTAGGCTCAGCTTTAGCCCAGCTGCTCTTCATCCAGGTGCTTATTTTAAGCCAGGCACTGAGAAAGCTGAGTGATGGTGCTGTTTATGTTTGATGAAAAAAGAGATATAGAGCCGCATGTTGATGGCATGCTGCTGGCCTAGTTTCCTATGTTCCACAATCTCCCTCTAGTTGCTTCATAAAGATATTTAATTAGATGATGGGGAAAGGTAGAGCCTTGAGGAATTCCACAGCTGAGGGCTTTGGATGAGGAGGTGCACCTGCTTATTATGCCTCATTCCAAGTTTGGGAAGACAGCCCAAGAGAAAGGAGTGGATCAAATGCAGCACATTTCCAGTCACCTTGGACATTTCTCAAACATGAGGACAGTGATATTTGATGATGATTAGTTTTGAATGCTTCAGAGACCAAGCTGGACATGTGTGCGTGTGCATCAACCCCATGTCCATGGAGAAGAGGAGGTCCTCCATCAACATAACCAGTTCTGTCTCAGTTCCACATCCTGGCATAGAAATCTGATTGGGAGAGATCCGAGGTACCAGCAGCTGAAATTGGAGTTCTCTCTCTGGTAGGTTCTTTATTATTTTACTCTGGAAGAGAGGCAGTTTGTGATGTCTGCTAAAATGAGAAATGATTACCTAAGTACCACTCAAACTACTGCATGATTTGGGAGTGGAATGTAGGATTCCTTCTCAGCAATCACTGTTGGTGGTAGAGGTCATTTAAATTCTCTACTGTCTTTAAGCAGCTAAGAAGATTATGTATCAGAGTTGTCTGTGGTGAACCAAATAGCCATTATTTCCAGAACCACTGCTTGTTTGAGATTTAATTTTTGGAAAAAGGGTGCTGTACTGGTATTTATGATAGTCGTGTTTGGATTGCTTCAGTAAACAGGGAACTAATTAAGCAGAGCAAAGTAAAACATTTGCACCAAACCCTGAACCAACTGAACTTATGATTTTGAGCTTCATCCTATTCTTGAACCTCAGTTTGTCAATACAAGTTCATCATGGACTGACATTCACACAGCCCTCTCTCGGCACAGTCTTCCTCCAACCAGCAGCCATCCTTCCTCCTCAAGTCTCAAGGACCCTTCCCTTGTTTGTTTATTTCTATTGTTCTTGGGAAAGGCCTTGTGGCCCCCAGCGGGTTCTTTCAGTTTGGGCCGCTGGCCCCCATACAAGTCTTGTGGTGATGTAATCAGCACATGAGTGCAATCAGATGTGCACTAATAGCATAGATTTGAAACCCCAGGTAACAGCTTGTGCAAAATTCCAATCTCCATCAAAATTGGATTTATGCTGTATTGTGCTCTCCAATAGTCCTGGTTCCACTGAGAGAGGACCCTAGGATTTTCTTACACATCCTTCCCCACACCCCCTACAAATTTAATCTCAAATTTTGATTAAAGCACATTTAATTTTCACATTCTTCATTACATTATGTATGAAATAAATGGGCTGGTTAACTTTGGTAAATAGGTGATTGTTACATTTCCCAATTTCCCACATTAATCTTTCCTTGATAGACTTAGTAGTGCTAGTTATACTTTAAAAACTGGGAGCCAATATTAATTGATCCAATCACATACAGCTTCTAAAGCTAGCGACTAAATCTTCCTTCACTTAAATTGCTTTCTTTAATTGGAATCAGACTGAAGGAATCAAATGACCTATTTTCTCATCTTCAAATCCAATATGCTTTCTTATTTGAAAACAATATTTCTGGTAGAATATTTATACCTTTACAATATGCTGTGTACTAGAAGGTCATACTGGGATGAGTATTTGTAATTTGTGGTAATGTACTTCTTATCCCTGATCCTCATAGGATGCTTCTGTATTGAGATGTTTCATATCCTAGAGGATTTTTCCCCCTTGTAAAATGTTAAACAGAAACCATATCTGTAACAGAATGACTATGTAAATTATGTAGCATTCCAAGAATACTGTTATCCAAAAAGACCCAAGTACCTATGCCTCAGCCATGTGACAGCTGCATTCTACTGGTGTTTTAACTTTGTTAATCAGCACATTTCTTAGGATACAGGATTGCTGGTAGTTGCCTAAAGCAATGATGTTGATGTCAGTTTGTCAAGCACAGTGCAATGCATCTGGGCTTGTTGTCTTGGTGGTGATTGTGAATACCTCCCAACACTCTAACTTGCATAGTCTATGTTTGGCTTAAGAACATAAAGTGCATTCAGGGCCAGGAAAAGACTGTATGGTGTATAAAGGCCTTCCCCTTATTAAATACAGACCCCTTGTTTCAGCATCTTAAAAAGCAATTGCAAAAAGCAACCTGCTTTGTCTGACTGCTATTCACAACTATCAGAGCAGGGGTTCTCAAACTTCATTGCACCATGACTCCCTTCTGACAGGAAAAATTACTACGTGACCACAGGCGTGGGGACCGAAGCCTGAGCCAAACCCCTATCCCTGCTGCCCTGGGTGGGGTAACCAAAGCCCAAGCCCAAGGGCTTCAGCCCCAGCAGGGAGCCTGTAACTGAAGCCTGGAGGCTTTGGCCCCAGGTGGTGGGGCTCAGGCCCCAGCAAGTTTAAGCCAGCCACTTTGGGGTCCCGACTCACAGTTTGAGAACCGCTGTATAGCATATTAAGCCAGCACTTGTGGGTATTAACCAAAAAAAAAAAAAAAAAAGCAGAACTCTGAATTTTCTTGATTTAAGTTTTATGCAGTATTTATATTAATGAATATGTAGCATGGTAGCAATCAGATACAGAAACATCCATTAATACGAATCAATTTGCTGAACAGTTTTACTAAAATGAAGTAGTCTCAGACAATCAGATTGAAGGAATTGTGCATTTATAGATTCACCCAGTACAGCAATTTTCAGTAAGTGTATAGTATACACACCCCTACACTCTAGTTTGCTATAGTACTCACCAGAACACCCATCCATATGGTATTGCCACTAACATGCCTTTTGCTTTAGATTTTTGTTTCATCAACCTGTCCATATAAACCGTTCCAAACATTTTTAACTGGAAGAAAAACAAATACTGGACTCAGTTTTTCCTCTGACTTACACTGGATTGCTATAGATCAACCCCTGCTGCCCATGGCCCCAGGAGAGCATTTCCGCAGCTACAGCAAAGCAATCAGGCCAAACCCCCATGTCAGGACCCTATTTCCTCATGCCAGGAAAGAGGGGGCAGCACAGAGCCAGCTGGTTCTCTACCTGATTATTCCCCCACTCCAGGATAATCCTCCGGCAGGCACTCAAACTGGCTGTGTGGCCCCTGTGCGCCACAACAAAGGCAGAGGAGGATATGGTCCAAGGTAGTGGACAATGGGTGTCTGATTTTCCATCAACTTCAATCCTTTCCCAAGTTTGTAGATGCCAGATCCACAAAGTTTTGAAATCACGTCTCTCACTTGATACAAGTGAAATCAAAAGAAGGTTCTTCAGGTATGTTGCAACCCAAAGTCCCGTTGGTTCTATTTTTAGCAGTAACTTTTGCTGTAACTAAGGCTCAAAAAAAAAGTCTTGGAAAGTATTTCTCTCAATCAAAGAATTTGTTTAATTGATGAGCTAGCTGACTTTCTTCACCAGCCTGTACTTCATTCCAGATTCAGTGCAGTTAGGTACAACATAGATTCAATGCCCAGTTGTTGGCATTTGTGCTTATTTGGAAGCAAGCACTTGCTCCTTTTAACCAATACAGCTGCTCATTTCAGATGGAGTCCAAATGACAGCCATGCCATTCTAAATATCCCCCTAACTCTGCAGCCCCTTGATGAATTTCTCATAGCATCAGTCTCTCAGTTAATAGGGGGGGGGAATTGAATTAGGGTTTTTTTCTTTCCCATCAGATAGTTGCCGATAAGTAATCATTAGGTAGATCGGTTTTCCCAGCGAGATGAAGATCCAAAACTTGTATGAACCACTTTGTACAAAACAGACTTAAGTCAGCAGCATCCAGCTTCTGAGGAAGACGAGATGCTCGGGTATCATTTTCTGGCTTGCTTTTCTAGTTAGGAGAGATTGAGGAACTGCCCCCCGCCACCCACCCAGAATAGCCCATAGAACAGTGGTTATTGCACTCAGAGATAGAAGATCCTTGTTCAAATCCCTTCTCCTCTTTGGGGTCAGGGGTGGGCAGAGACTTGAACCGGGAGTCTCCCATAACCAGGTGAGTACCCTGACTGCTGGGCTAAAAATTATGAGGGGCGAATGAATGACTTTCTTCTCCCTCCCACCTCCATATGTTTTGTGTGAACTTGGCTGTGGGGCCTGACTCAGTGGGTGCCTTCTGAGCACCTATCAGATCAGGCAATGCATGTGAGTTAGGTAGCCAAACATACATCTTCCCCTGGTTTGTAAACTGCTTGGGGCCTTAGGTGGGAGAGAGAGAGGTACCTGGGTGCCTAGAGGGAAGCAGCAACGCACAGGCTCAGAGCCAGAAACACAGGTGCCTAGCAGATCTGTACTGCAAAAAAATCTTGGCACCAAGTGAATTTAGGCACCTAGAGGGTCTTCAGCAGGAGTTTGGTCCCTAAAATAGGGACTTGGGGCTTGTTTACATTTACAGCACTGCAGCTGCGCTGATGTAGCACTTAGTGAAGACACCCCCTACACCAACAGGAGAGCTTCTCCTATCAGCGTAGTTAATCCACTTCCCCAAGAGTCTGTAGCTATGTCAATGGGAAAAGGTCTCCTGTGGACGTAGCACTGTTCACACCGGGAGTTAGGGTGGTATAACTGCATCACTCAGGTGTGTCGAAAATTCACACCCCTGAGTGACAATTACCTAGACATAAATTTGTAGTGCAGATCAGGGTTTAGGTGTCTAACTCCTTTTGTGCATCCAGGCCTAAGAACAAAACTTAGTAGCAGAAAATAAACATTTTCCATGAACTTCATCATGATTTCCTCTCCCTGAACTCCTTAGGAATTATATTCTTAATGAGGTGGAATGAATGCCATTTCAGTCAAAGCATAATGTTTCCATCTTGAGAAAATGATCTGTTGTGTCCTTACAAATAAAAATCATCAAATTTTCCATGCTCTATTACACCAGTGTAAACCCAAAGTAACTCAATTGACTTTAATGGAGTTACCCTAATATAACAGATAGAAATCTGGCAATACAGATTCGATTTCACTTCTTTTGAAAAATGTTTCAGTTACATAGATGCTTTTTCCCCAGCAGCTGGCAAATTATGCTCTGATTTAAATAATATTCTTCTGCCTCTCAGAAAATATTTACTAAGGGAGAGGGAATAATGGTAAAAACAATCCAGCAATTTTCACCATTTTAATTAAAAGATAATTTTTTTAAATCAAAGTCATGGTGAAAGGGTAAATAAGAGCGTAAACATTTTAGCTTGCTATTTATTATAGAAGAGAAGGGGACATAGGGGTTTGGAAACGAACTACATTAGTTGGCACTAAAATCATCATATAGCTTCTTTTTTAACAGATGTTGCATTATTTATTCTCTTGATGAATTTGGGTTTTTTTAGTTCCTTCCGTCTGCAAAGAAGTGCAAAAGAATGGCACAGAACAACTTTCAACCTGTCAGTCTAGAAAATATTTGACAATCTCAAAAATGTGTTTCTATTCCTTCACAGTTTCTCTCTTGTCATCTACCGCAGCTGTGTCTGTGGGGAGTGCATGATTATTCTGTGGGGAAATTGCTTGTTAAATTAATAAGCTTTGAAAGTTTAGAAGTAATAAAATCACAGCAGCAGTAGCTCCAAAGCAAAAGATTGAAAAGTCTGTTGGCAAATCTCTCAATGAGGAGATTTCACACAGTTGTTTGGAATTCTAATTCCAACCTCCTAAACTGTTTAGGAATAAGATGTAATCCAAGATGTAATTGTGTTCCAATTAACACAAGAGGTAATTTTGCATCTTTTCTTACAATCTGTACGTTACTGAGCTAACCCTACTTCCTTGCTTGCCATCTCTGTGATGAAGCAGAGAGATTAAATACACTAGGAAATCAGGCAATTTTTTTTTCTTTTTGTAACAAGATCTGTTGGGAATTACAGGTTCTCTCTTCCTGCTCTTGAAGAATTTCAAGTTGAAATACCTGCACCTGTTCAGATCTCACAATATCAGTTATCTGCTGAATAATTATTCTTTTGGTTCAGTTTGTTAAAACAGATCCCCACCACACATCAACCAAATCAATAAGATTCCTTAACAATAGACTTGAAATGGTTATTGCTGAAACTGTCATCTCTTCTTCCCCTCTTTTATTACTGTCAAACCTAGTCTGCTTCACATTATATAAATCCTGCCACGTGTATGCAGCAGAATAAAGAAAGACTTCAGAGAGCACTCGGCATTTTCATTCATCAGTAACGGCACAGGGCAAGGCAGTGGTGGAGAGGGAATTGTCACAGAAAGTAAGATTCAAATGAATGGAGAACTTTTTTGCCCAATATCCACATAATACAGCAGATCTTCCCTTGCACTCGTTTCATCAGTTCTCAGTGTAAGGTGCCAGCAACTCAGATAGAATTCAGAGATTCAAAGTCCAGAAGGGACCACTGATCATCTAGTCTGACCTCCTGTATAGCTAGGCCACAGAACTTTCCAAAGTAACTCCTGTTTCAACTAGAATGTATATCTATTAGAGAAACATCCAGTCTTCATTTAAAAATTGCCCATGATGGAGATTCCACCACAACCCTTAACAAATTGTTCCAACAATTAATTGCTCCTCATTGTTAAAAATGTATGCCTTATTTCCAGTTTGTATTTGTCTAGCTTTAACTTCCAGCCGTTAGACAATGACATGTACACTATCATTGTGAGACAAGTAGAGAGTCAGGGCAGGCTGAAGTGGAAAGTACAATTCTTCTTGAGCAGATGAATATTGTTAACCATGTGTGTTTAATTTTGGGGAGAGTCTTATCTTTTTGCAATGTGATGTAATACAGTTCCAAATTTCATCTTAATCTGTTTAGACCATGGGCCAGATTCACTGAGGTAATCCCTCTTAGCACCAGGTCACCTTCACCCAGAATAAAGGACAGTTGTGTTATTCTGCTGCCCTACTTTAGGTTTTCTACCAGGTGTGTGGGGTGGGGTAGGGGGATTGTCAATTTCTGTGGTATCCACAGGAACCCCAACAGAGGAGATAATGCAGGAAATAATGCACACATCTTAGCCCAGTCGCTTCTTAGGCTGTGCTAGCTTCCTGTGCACTCAGAACAGGGAAAGTTGCAGCTGAGCCCCTGGCAGATTTGCATCACTAGAGACCTATGTCTGGGTATACACCAGTGAATTTGGCATAAAGCCTGGGATGAATTTGTTCTGATGTCTGTGATTTGACATCCTCCACTAGATGAGAATCACTGGACTCTGCTTATTAAAGAAGCAGAATTGTGGGCACATTGCTCACTATTCTGAGGACACGTCCCATATACATCCGACCTACTGAAGCCCGCTGTATTGATGGATAGTCTTGCTTCATTACTGTGAGATTTTAACATGATGTTACCTAACCAAAAAAACCAAAAACAAAAAAACCCATACACAACCAACCTAGTAGGGGTTGTTAGTCCTGGTGATCTTGCATCAGCTTTCAGCATAAAGCACATTTCAGTGGGTCTCAACTTGCTAACAAAGGCTCAAATCAGAAGTTCCCAACTTCTTGTTGTTGTTAAAGCCCCTCTTGGGATGGGCTGATGGATGGGCGCTTTCCCACTCCCGACTCCCAGCATATTCAGGCACCCCTCAAACCTGACATAGTTGCTGCCATCTCTACTTTATTCTCTATTTTCCCTCTTAAAAAAAAATAGTATGTGTTTCTGGACTCTTTCCTTCTCCCACCTTGACATTCCCTCCCCCCCCCCACCCTTCCTTTTTCAACCTTTTCCTTTCTTACTCTTTTACAAGTGTTCTTGTAACTCTTCTCCTCTGTGCTCCACTCTACTCTCTGATCATTCTGACCCCACTCCCCATTAATGGCTCCTCAAAGCGAAGGGCTTCTATTGGTGCCACCTGAAACGGAGCTGGAGGCCCTGGACAAAGGAGAGAAGCTCGGGCTGGTGGCCTTCCACAACATGTTAGCTGCTACTGCAGCCAGTTATACCAGGTGATACAACAGGAGCACAGGAGAATGTATGAGTAGCTTTCTAGGAGCCAACTGGTGCTTTATTTCCCAATGAAATAGGAGGTTTGCTTTGCATGTGTGCAGGGCAGATCTAGGGCCCTACGGTCTTCTTCTCTACCCCTCTTAACTCGTCTGGGACTCCTGAAGTGGTCCACACATCCTGCCCCAGGATGGAAAACACAGACCTAAATTAATTGTCTGCTTCAAGCTACCTCAGATGAAACAGACAGCATACTCAGTTTTAAGATGAACAACAAAAGCAGAATCCCTTGCTAAAGTTAGTTTAAGCTTACAAAAATCAACTTATTGCATTCTGTTAAGAACATGGACAAAACTGAAATGAGCTAATTAAATAACCAAAATCCAAACTGACAAACAATTCTTACCACTTAAAAAAAATAAAATCTCAATCATTTCCATGCCAAACACACAAATTAAAGGTTTTACAAATAACAAGGCACTACATCATGCCCTGAATTTTAATGAATTCAGCAGAAATGAAAATATGACTGGTGAATCTGAAGTTGCAGCCTATTTTTGAATGATTGTTTTGTCCATTATATGAGTAAGGTGGTGAGGAATAGAACAGAAATACTTTGTGGCTCTAACCTTGAAATCTATGAACTGTGCAGCTAGCCTTGTGAATCAAAGAAGAAGAAGGATTTACTTAGTTTTTATAAGATATATACCGTAAATTCAGAATACTGAAAATGAAAAGTTCTTAATTCCACCACCACGTCCAGGAATTACAAAAAAAAAAAAAAAGATAGACTAAATTCATACCTTTAAATCAATCAAACCAACTCTGGGGGCATTTCTATCAAACAAGCTAAACTGTGAGTCACGATCAAATATAGCAACGTAAACAGCATTGGATAAGGCAGAACACACCTCTAAAACATCCAGGCCTGGAACCACAAAGGGACTTGGCACTGCAGTGTCTAACTTTTAGTTACCTAGAAATGTACAGGAACAAGAATGATATTGACAAGGCCTGAATCGGGTGTCTAGGCTCCCTGTGCAATGAACGGGGAGAGAGATGTGCTTAAGAATTGGATCCACAAAAGCCAGCATGGTAGGCAGGGAGCTACCAGCAATGGTGCAAACTAAGACCGAGCCCACTCACAGACTTAGGAGCCTAAATCCAGGCTGCAGGGAGGTGCTATGTCTGCTAGATATCCTCTCCGGGCATCAAACAGCTTAGGCACTGTGCTAAGTCCATATGTAACCCTTCTGGCCAGGTGGTGTCTGCAGCCACAAGGGTTGGGTTCACTATCTAGGGGTTCCTCTTAATACAAAAGAGACGCAGCTCAGGGCCCCACGCAATAACCTGGGAAAATTAAAAACAATCCCTGTGTGCCTCAGAGGCAACACTTCCCCACTCACAAGCAATGAGTCTATGTATAACAAAAGGAAAGTTATTAAAAAGGAAAGGGAACACAGCATTAGTTTGAGAAAACACCACCACCAGGATTCAAAAGCATGTAACCATTAAGCAAACACCCGCACCACTGTACGTTGGTCAGTGTCCCTTGCCTGACTTTCCCATCTTGCGGTATAGAAGTCCAATGAATGAATGTCCTTTTAACATGCCACTACTCTCTCTCTGCACTGCACCTCACCCCACTCAGTTTTGACTTTTTTGGAATTTGTTTTCCCAATCACAAACAAATTTAGCAAAACCAACATTCACCCATATATCATTAAGTGTTACTGAATGTGCATTTACCATCTAAAAAAATTCCATCCAAAAACTTTTGTCCAGCTCTAGTTATGACATATACTGTGATGATCTCTGAATAACATATTTCTCATGATCATTTCCATAGGGCAGCACCACCACTTTTATTTTATGCGGTTCACTGATTTAAGCAACCATGAATATGTTATGCCTGCTCTATGTTCTTTATATTTTCACCTATAAAATGGTGAACTGAATAAGTTTATTCTGTGAGGTTTCAAAGCCCCCAAGTAAGCCCTGTCGATAAAGACCACCTCAGTAAGTGTTATTACAAAGCAGATACCTTTTAGGGATCCTAACATGGTGAGTTAAGTTGGCAGGTGATCACATTTTTGCTTTGTTGTGATCTAAAGTCATTCTCTCAGGCTGTCTCTTCCTGCTTTTCAGACTTGTCATGAGACAATTTTGTTGGTTGTGAGTTTTTTACCTTTATATTTATTAACTTGTCTTTTCTGTATTTTTGTACTGAATCCTTTGAACAGAAATTTTAACAAGGCGGTTCTTACGTTACTATATTAGGTTGCAATAAGAGCTCTGAAAGAGGGCACTTCTTACATAAAATCATCTAAAATCAGGATTTCAAACAATAAATGGAGCAAAGGACAGTTTAGGCTTAATGTTTTTGGTAATATCTACCCTGTAACTTTTATCATGGCTATTATTTATAAATATTTAAGCCCATCTGTATTCTGCACAAGTCTGAGCCCCGCCAAGCTTTGTGAATGAGATAATTATAGTAGATTCTTAAATTAGCTAATACTTGTACAGTGCATTGAATATATTAGCATCTATATAATGCTTTCTTTTCAGAATTGTTAATTAAAAAAAAAATCGATGTTAGAGTCTGGAGTTAATTTCCTGACATGTTACTTCAGTGCTCAAGAGCTTGTTTGCATTGCAGAGAATGAGATTTTGCTTAAAAAAAAAAAAGTATACATAGCTGTATTGCTTATATTTTCTAGGTCTTTTCTTCCACAGTCATAGGTCAGTGTCTCTATAGATGTAATAGACAATGGCTTTAAAAAAAGTAAATGGCAATACAGTAGAACCTCAGTTACAAAACACCAGAGTTACGAACTGGCCAGTCAACCACACACCTCATTTGGAACTGGAAGTAGGCAATCAGGCAGCAGATGAACTCCCCCACACATCCCCAAAAAGGTAAACACTGTACAGTACTGTGTTAAATGTAAACTACTAAAAATATAAAGGGAAAGCTTTTAGTTGCTACTACCATAATGGCAGCCCCAGTTAAGGAGGGTACTTAAGCACGTATATAAGGGCTTGTCTACACTGGCAATTTACAGCGCTCCAACTTTCTCACTCGGGGTGTGAAAAAACATCCCCCTGAACGCAGCAAGTCTCAGCGCTGTAAAGTGCCAGTGTAGACAATGCACCAGCACTGGCAGCTGGGCTCCCAGTTCTGGTAGCTACACCCCTCGTGGAGGTGGGTTTTTTAGAGTGCTGGAAGAGCTCTCTCCCTGTGCTGTGCCGCAACCACACAAGGCATGTTAAGTTAGTGTTGCCAGTGTAGACTAGCCCTAACTTTGCTATCTGTCAATGTACCTGGTCTACAATTTTTGAGAAGTCATCTGCTTCAGAGATAAAATGTGCTATTTATTATATATTTTGATGTGCTGAATTCAAATATGACAATTAAAACAACTGGCTACTGTTTCTAAGATATTTAAGTTTTTACATTTTATGTCCATGTATATTGTGTAGATAGTAGAGTTTTAATCATAAATTGTAAACCTAGGTCTTTTCATGTGTTTATGGTTGCTTTACATGATAATATTTCACCTGTCCTGTTTATGTAACACTTTAAAAATCAGCAAAAGGGTTATCTAACTAAAATTTATTATGAAACAAAAGGCAAAAAACTATTATGTACATAGTTTAGTCCTATTCAGTGTCTACTTGGCGCTTCTTGGCTTGTCTCTTGTATTCATTAAATGGAGCATCTCTTGTCACTGTCCAGCAATAGTCTGCAAGCATTGATGGGCTCCATTTGCCCTGATAGCGTTTCTCCATTGTTGCAATGTCCTGGTGAAATCGCTCACCGTGCTCGTCGCTCACTGCTTCGCAGTTCGGTGGAATAAAATCTAGATGAGAGTACAAAAAATGTATCTTTAGTGACATGTTGCAACCCAGGCTTTTGTATGCCTTGAGGAGGTTTTCCACCAACAACCTGTAGTTGTCTGCCTTGTTGTTTCCGAGAAAATTTATTGCCACTAACTGGAAGGCTTTCCATGCCGTCTTTTCCTTGCCACGCAGTGCATGGTCAAATGCATCATCTCGAAGAAGTTCACGAATCTGAGGACCAACAAAGACACCTTCCTTTATCTTAGCTTCACTTAACCTTGGAAATTTTCCACGGAGGTACTTGAAAGCTGCTTGTGTTTTGTCAATGGCCTTGACAAAGTTCTTCATCAGACCCAACTTGATATGTAAGGGTGGTAACAAAATCTTCCTTGATTCAACAAGTGCTGGATGCTGAACACTTTTCTTCCCAGGCTCCAATGACTATTGGAGTGGCCAATCTTTCTTGATGTAGTGGGAATCTCTTGCACGACTATCCCATTCACAGAGAAAACAGCAGTACTTTGTGTATCCAGTCTGCAGACCAAGCAAGAGAGCAACAACCTTCAAATCGCCACAAAGCTGCCACTGATGCTGGTCATAGTTTATGCATCTCAAAAGTTGTTTCATGTTGTCATAGGTTTCCTTCATGGACTGCATGACCAACTGGAATTGATGGCAAAACATTGCCATTATGCAGTAAAACAGCTTTAAGACTCGTCTTCGATGAATCAATGAACAGTCTCCACTCATCTGGATCGTGAACGATGTTTAGGGCTGCCATCACACCATTCGATGTTGTTGCAGGCTACAAGATCACCTTCCATGAAGAAGAATGGGACAAGATCCTTTTGACGGTCACGGAACATGGAAACCCTAACATCACCTGCCAGGAGATTCCACTGCTGTAGTCTGGAGCCCAACAGCTCAGCCTTACTCTTGGGTAGTTCCAAATCCCTGACAAGGTCATTCAGTTCACCTTGTGTTATGAGGTGTGGTTCAGAGGAGGAGGATGGGAGAAAATGTGGGTCCTGTGACATTGATGGTTCAGGACCAGAAGTTCCATCCTCTTCCTCGTCTGACTCAAGTGAGAATGATTCTGGTGCATCAGGAACCAGCAGTCCTTCTCCATGGGGTACTGGGCGTATAGCTGATGGAATGTTTGGATAATGCACAGTCCACTTTTTCTTCTTTGACACACCTTTCCCAACTGGAGGCACCATGCAGAAGTAACAATTGCTGGTATGATCTGTTGGCTCTCTCCAAATCATTGGCACTGCAAAAGGCATAGATTTCCTTTTCTTGTTCAACCACTGGCGAAGATTTGTTGCACAAGTGTTGCAGCATATGTGTGGGGCCCACCTCTTGTCCTGATCTCCAATTTTGCAGCCAAAATAAAGGTGATAGGCTTTATTAACCATAGTGCTTATACTGCGCTTTTGTGATGCAAAAGTCACTTCACCACAAACATAGCAGAAGTTATCTGCACTGTTCACACAAGTACGAGGCATCTCTGCTCACTGGCTAAACAGAAATGTGTCCCTTTGCAAAATCAAACACTGACAAATAAGAGAGCACGACACTGTATGATTTCTAGAGCTGATATAGGGCAATTTGTTCAGCAGAGTGATGTAAGCTTCGTTATGATCGCATCATCCATGACTTCTAGGAATAACATGATGCAATTCATATCATGTATGACACAATACCATCTTCAGATTGCATCATTCATTGTTTTGCCTAAAAAGCAAGTACTGTCCAAACCCAGTCATAGATTTATTCATAGATCCAGTCAAAGATGTATTTTAGTCATTTCTGGTTTAAATTGAGATCCCTTCCCTTTATAACTCACTTATCCTCTGCTATTCCCAAGTCAAGGGTCGTATATACTGACCCAATAGCATATCTTGAAAACTAGAGCCAATCAACAATTTTAAGCATCATTTTCTTTCTCCGTGACCCAGAATTAGTAAAGTTTGACTACATTTATTTCAGAAGCATTTTGCCTGTAGAGCAGTGATAGTCAATGGGACTATTTGTGCATAATGTGCTTACGGTTATGCACATGCTTAGGTAGCTTCCTTGATCAGAGTCAAATAGTAATAATAGTATTACTAAGAACTATCAAGCAATCAACATTACTTAAAGTTATTGCCAAGACACTTTTTTCTTAATTATCTGATCAACCGTCTGTCCTTCTACTGTGTATCTGTGGGATCTAATATATTGTTCACAGGGAGGCAGCTCCTCAGCTGGAATTAATTGTCACAGCACCATTAATTTCCATGGAGCTCCGATAATTTATTCCATCTGAGGATCTACACTTTGCATTTATCTATATCGAGAGAGAGAGAGAGAGATCACCATAAGATAAGTATTTTGCAAATAATATTTTTAAACAATTCATTCTCATATTTTATATATATATATATATATATATATATATATATATATATATATGGGAGTTTGTATCACTCCCTAAACTCCTTGACCAGATGGATTATCCGCCCAACCATCCCTGACTGAGTTTGGCCCCAATCACACCTACTGAATTTCAAGAAGCCCTGAAACATATTAGAGCCACAACCTGTGAAACAGATCCATGCCCCCCCAGGCTGGTAAAGCCAGTGAAGAACAATGATGCCCACTACTAATGGAAATAGTGTTTCTGTAGCCTCGTGGAATTCCTCTCCAGCCCAAAAAACTCTGTACCATGTCCCATTCTTTTTCACATACTTCCTTCAGAGGACAGTTTTAAACATAAAATTTAGGGAAAATATCAAAACAAAGGTTTCAGAGTAGCAGCCGTGTTAGTCTGTATCCGCAAAAACAGGAGTACTTGTGGCACCTTAGACTAACAAAAACACTTAGCCCACCATGGGCTATAACTCTCATAGGCATTTCCCCTTATTTCTCTCACTGCTGAAAGGCAGACACATCCTTCCCTTCAATCCCCTTGCTTCCAGAAGGATTGTAGGAGCCCACCTCCCTCCTGCAGCTCCTGCTAACTCTCCAATCTCAGGTCATTATTACCATCACCTGTCCCCTTCCCAAATAAGCCTGATAACAGAACAAAGTGGGCTTGCCTCAGGCACCTACCCTTTAAGGAAGACGATCACCCCGTTTGACTGCTTTCAGAGAGGCACACCTATCAAACTCCTTGAAAAAATGTAATAAGTTCACCCAATCTCCAAGAGGCTAAACACCCTGCTCTGAAAATCTCTTCAAGTACCATCCCATCTTCAGCCTCCCATTCATGGGGGAAACAAATGGAGAAGTAGTAACTTCTAAGCTCTGACACCCTATGACATGAGCCAACATCCTGGATGCCTCACTGGGTGGAGACTGGGGCACAGTACAGACAGTTCCAGTGGAACTAAAAGATTACCTCCTCATGGCCAGGGACACAGGTAAGATCTCCCATGCACATTCTGCCAGATCTCTGTAGCCTTTGACAAAGTGGACCAAAAGTACTACTAACACTATATGACCTAGCAGGAGTAGATGGCTCAGCACTACAGTGGCACCAAGTATTCCTCTCTAGCAGAACTCAGACTAATGATGGGTAACTCCTCCTCCTCTCTGAGGGCCCCTTCCTGCAGGGTTCCACATGGATCCATACTAACCCTCTTCTTAATATCTACCTGTGATCACTGGGAGATATGAGATGCCATGGGTTTGGCTTCCATCAGCATGCCAATGGCATTCAGCTACATATCTCATTCTCAGCTGATGCAACCCCAGACACTATTAAAATGTCACAGTGCCAACAGGAAATCACCTCTTAGATGAAGAGCAGCTGGCTCAGGCTGAGCCCAAGCAAGATCAAGTGATGCTGGTTGGAAAGGAGAAATACTTCAAAAGAGCTGGCCAAGACAGTGTCTCCACTTTCTATCAAAGGCTTACAGCCCCCATTTGCAAAGGTGTGTGAAGCCTCAGGGTCTTCTGACACCTTGATAAACCTGGGTGACCAGGTAGCATCAGTTTTCAGAAATACCCTCTGTAACAGAGTTACTATGCTGGCTGGATCTGGGTGTGTGGCACATCCACAGACAGACCCTAAAGGGCATGGGCTCCTCCCACAGAGAAAGGACAACTGGAATCAGGAAGCTTGTGGGGCAGGGTGTTTGTGGTCTAAGGGAAGGAACCGTTTTCAGGAGGGGAGCTGCCTCTGTGCCCTCTTACAGTAAGTAACATCTTCTATTGTTACTGAGCACGTGTTACCATTCCAGGGATTCCGCCTGCTTGTACTGACCCATCTAGAAGACAACCATATGGTAACCGAACACTTCTTTCTCCTCCAGCTTGCCAAGAAATTTCCTCCCTGGCCACAGTAATCCACACACTTGTCACCACCAGGCTGGATTACAGTGACTCATTGTAGCTGAAGCTGAATTTGAAGACGATGCACAAGCTCCAACTGGTACAGCAGGCTGCTTTCCGCCTTTTTCTTGAGCACATATTGCCAGTACTAAAGTCCCTTTATTGGCTACTAGTCAGCTTCCCATGACATTTTAAGGCCCTGTTCCTTATTTTCATAGTAAGGAACAGATCAAGCTCCAGCTACAAAGACATTTCTGTCTATGAACCACTGCCACAGCTGCATTCCCTTGGTACAACGCAGAACTCATATCCCACGATGAAGCACATGAGAGGGACAAAGCATGCTTTAAGGGGTACCTCCCTGGAAGCCGGTTTCATAGACAGTCAAGCAAATCTAGAGTCTGACCATCTTTGGAAATGTTGCAAGATCTTCTTTGAGAAGGGTATTCACTTATAGTTGAAAGGCTGTTTTATTCCCAAATACCTACCAACTCCTCCCCACCCAACCCCCCACTACCTCAAGTAGAGTTTTGACCCCAAAAAGGGAAGTGCCAAGGACTCCATGAAATCCACTAGGGAACTTCACTATTGTCACAGATTTACATGGAAGGCACTCAGGTATTATTGTGATGGGTGGCAATATAAAACCTGGGGGTGGGGGAAGAGAAGAGAAAGAGAGAAAGAAATATCCTGGCTCCATTGGAGTTAGTGGGAGTTTTTGTATTACCTACAGTGGGGCCAGGATTTAAACACAAAAATTCTAGATAAATGCCAGATGAAATGCAAAGTGCATTATTCTTTTCTTTCAGACTGAAACCAAGTCTTGGAAATTCTAGATTAGAAACTCTCTGCATACTTCACTGTTGGAGATTCTAACCTGTTATAGATCCTTTAAATTAAAAAATGGCAGTGTATATTATTACCTTAATATGACAATATCGTGCATTTCCACTGGTTTTACAGGAACCACAAAAGGCTTTTTATGAGTTTATATATTTAAAATAAGGTATATCCTGACCAATGATGACAATGATTTTAACAACATCTGAAGTGTTATTTATTTGATAGCTTTCCTAATGGTAGGGAAAGAAACTTTTTGCTTAAAAGCAGTGTTTTTGAATTTCAAGAACAGTCCCTTGGTAGTATTTCGCATTTGTGTCTGGTCATATATTTGTTCTGTTTTATACACCAACGCCAATAATTTCAGCACAGTAGTGAAAAGGTGATTTCATAAACTGGTAAAAATGCACTACTGTTGATTTGCCTAGCCCAGGGGTAGGAAACCTATGGCACAGGTGCCGAAGGCACCATGCAAGCTGATTTTCAAGGCACCCACAGTGCCTGGGTCCTGGCCACTGGTCCAGGGGGCTCTGCATTTTAATTTTAAATGAAGCTTCTTAAATATTTTAAAAACCTTATTTACTTTACATACAACAATAGTTTAATTATATATTATAGACTTAGAGAAAGAGACCCTCTAAGAGACCCTCTAAAAACATTAAAATGTATTACTGGCATGTGAAACCTTAAATCAGAGTGAATAAATGAAGACTCGGCACACCACTTCTGAAAGATTGCCGACCCCTGGCCTAGCCTGTAAAAATAAGTATAGACAAATGTTATTAAACTGCTAATTTAAGTGTCAACAGGCTTGGCTTTTGAGACCATGAATATTTAATTTCAAACATGTCCACTGTTCAGTTTCTAAATTCCCAATTGTGCTATGATGCCTCAAAGTGCATTTTTATTTGCAACTGCAGATGGCGACATTCTGTGGGGACAGGATATAATTGCCACTACTTTAGTTACATATTAAGGAGTCCCAGAGTTAGATATTGCTTTACTTCATCTGGAAGCAAAAATAATTTTGCCAACTCAGCTTTCAGAAGTCACATTTTTGGACCATCATAGATTGCCTCTAGTCATTATAAATCATTCTGCAAGGATAACAGATAAATTGCAGAGCATGTTTATGCATAACAGTATTCTATAGTTTCTTTAGGATGAAATAAGTTTAAGCAGTTATTACTAGTTTCTAAAGTATATTCAACCTATTCCACAAATATTTAAAAACAGTGTCTTGCTATGGATTTTGGGAGTAAAAATTCAGCAGTCTAGTAAAATACTCTCCATCATGAGGCAGAGGAAATTAATCTTAAGATGTTTTGGAAAATTCTGGCACCTTTTACTTCAATTAGTAAGTCTTGAAAGTAAAATGAGCTTATTGAAAGATGCTGTCCTTATTTTCAATTAGCTCAACTATCTCTGATGACTGGTGCACCAAGTTTTCCATCCTCTCTAAACCCTCCTAAATCACTAAGTAGCTCTTAACAAATGCATACATTTCACACTTGACAGCAGTGGCAGAAGATATAAACAAACAAGTTGCAAGAACAAAGACAGCAACAATACGTATTTAACTTATCTGACCATCAGTTTTAAAGTATTTCCAACTTCCTGCACTATGAAATAAGTACTACTGCTTGAAATGGTGACTTGAGTGTTCCAAGTCTTAGCCATTCACAGCACAGTATGATTTGATAGAATTTGTACAGCAGAGACAACATTGAGGCAATTGTTCAGATTATTATTGTGTAAACCATGGGAGCAATTAGTTATCACAAGAAAGAAAAAAGGTTTCTGGACACTTCATTTGAGAATAGTGTTTATACCATACTTACCTAAATGTCCATTTGTCACATTGTCCCAGAGTAATCTAGTTCCCCATGTACCATAACAATCTAATTTTTCAGGATCTACCCCTTGAACTCACTGCTTTTATTCTTTGGCTACATTGTCCAGGTTTTCTACTAATGATAGACATCTCTCTCAATCCAGAAAAAAAGAGTTCACAATGTCAATCACAGACAAAAGCGTTGGGGCAAATTTAAGAGACTTCAAATTTGTTTGAACATCTGATATCAATACCAATAAGCTAATCACCAAGAACTTCATAAAGGCCCCGATCCACAAATGTGCCTTATGAATTTTTGTCACTAGAAATTACTATAACTTCAGAACTTTGAAAATGAAGTTCTGTGTGCCTGTTAGCAATACAGGAATTTTCTGACAATACATACCACAGAAAGAAAATTTGCTCTTGCTCAATTTGATTTTTACATGAAAATCATTCCTTAGATACCTCTTCAATATACAAGATACAGCAAAGAGAATGAGATGGGGTATAATGGAAATCTTCTATTTAGATCTGTGTATTTAGCAATTACATGTGTAATTGCTGACCTGTGAATCATTTGATTAATGGTACTTTTCTTCAAATTTCAAAATAAAAAGAAAAATTGACCATTTGACAGGATTTATAATAACCTGATTGTTTTAATGAAATGGTGATGTGTTTAGTAATGCATCATTGCACCTGTAGTACATCTCCAGGTTTGTATGTTGACATTTCACTATGTTCTAATGGATGTACCATATCACATGGTGGACTGAGCTGGCCATGTCTCTAATGCCAGCGTTCTAGAACCCAGAGTATCCATTGAGGACTTACTAACCTGGTTGCCCCTTCACTATTTCTGCCACCACTTAATTCTGATAGCACACAAGAGGTGTCTGAGCAGATTAAGTCTACAAAATTCACCATCACTAAATAAGGTATTAAAAATGCTAACAGGGAAATGATTTAAAAACTATAAAGGACCAGTAATGGTAGCTTAAGGCAGGTGCCTAAGGTGAATCTGTGGGCACTCACACTAATGATCCTTAACAGACCAATAAAAGACCTCTATGAATGGAATAATTTTCACTATTACAAGTGTAATCTTATTTTCAATGATTTTTTCAACTGACTTTTTCTTCTTCTTCTTCACAGTAGCTGACTTTATGGGCTCATTCTGCTATCCACTAGGGGAGAATTCCAGTGCTGTTGTGCCACAGACCAGTCTTAAAGCTGGCACACACAGCAACTAGAGGATTTCTCCAGTGTAGGGGGAGCCTTGGAGGATGAAGGGTGGCTCACATAATTTTCTAGACATCTGATTCAGGGGAAAGAGGGTATGACCATAGTTCTCTCGAGTCTGGTTGATCCTGGATTGCCCAAATGGTCCCATGGGCTATTGGCCATCAGCATAAATTAGAGTATCCGGAAGGGTGCTCTGGATTTACTTTGAGAATAAGAACAGTACCTCAATGGCCCAAATATTGGGGGAGCAGGAAGGTACCCCACATTCCTCCAACACTCAACAGCATCTGAAGAATTTTTTGAGATTTCTGTTGGCCTTCTAGCTATACAATTAAGACAGAGGTAAAAAACGTGTATGTCTAGTTTAGTGGAATGCTGAGCCATGGTTATAAACAGCTAATTTAAAAATATGTAATTATACCAACCATAATTCAGAACCTATACTGCCTCAATTCTACTGTATTTCCCAGCCTCTGTGAACTCTTACCATGACCAAGAAAATTATGAGTAAGATCAACAACTGTGGAGCAAGTGGAGTTCAAATGTAGTAACTAAAAGTATAAAACACAGCTTGCCTGGAATATAGACAAAACATTTTTGGTGTTTTGAAAATAAAATAAAAATGTCTCAATCACTTTAATTAGAGAGTTCATGTGATACATTAATAAAATTGTTGTTGTTGTTATTCCAAGTCTGTGGGGACCACATAGGAAATCAATTTCAATTCAAGTCTAATAGATACAGTTAACATGAGATTACAATGAAAATTCTAGTGCAAATCTTGGCCATGATGTGCCAGCACCACAACAACATCACCGTGATGCGAGATTATGGAAAAAAATTAATTACATGCAAATCTACGCTCTCTGATAATGCCAGTTGCGATGTGAGAGTACAAATAGTTGAAAATTTCAGTGCAAGTCTAAAGAACCTACTACAATAAAATCAAAGGTTAATATAGGCTATATTATTGCAAAATATACAAAAGACATTAAACACAAAAATCCATGTTAAAAATATTGTTGTGGGTTTGCCTGTGGGCCCTAAATGTTAAAAACATGACTACTAACCTTTAGTCTTATTGCCATGTCTCAGAAGTGATAGTTTAACTGAAGAATTCTCTAGATAAACACTGTAGGAAAGATTCCTATGGGGAACTGAAAAGTCCCTGCACAGAAAGATTTGTTTTAAAAATCAGAATCACCAAAATTGCAAAAATTCTTTTCTTAGCAAAGTATTTACACAAAAAGAACCATATCTAGTCAGCTCTTGGGCTAGAGTTCCTCTCTTTGAACTGGCCTCTTTGCACCATTCAGGCTATACAGAATCGGGCCACAACTGCCCAGTTAAGACTTCCCCAAGGGTTAGTGACCTCACAGCTTGTGTAAAGCCAGTTCCTATTTTCTTAATATACTTGGGCATAGGGAGCATGATGGAGGAAAAAAACAGGTGCATTAGCATTATGGCAGCCCACATTTTCACTCTTAATTTTCAGCTTTTGTGTGGTCCCTAAGGGTATGTCTACACTGCAGTTAAATACCTGCTACTGGCCCGTGTCAGCTGACTCAGGCTCTCTGGGCTTGGGCTAAGGGGCTGTTTAATTTTACTGTAGACATTTGGGCTCAGGCAGGAACCCATGCTCTGTGATCCTGTGGGGGGAGGAGGAGAGTCCCAGAGCCTTGGCTCTAGCCCAAACCCAAATGTCTACACTGCAATTTTACAGCTCTGCAAGCCTGAGTCAGCTGATATGAACCAGCCATGGGTGTTTAATTGGTGTATAGAAATACCCTTAGGGACCATATCCAGCTAACATAAATTACAGCAATCTTTAGGCTGCTCTAATTTACACCATGGCCAAATGGCAGTAGCTTCAGAATTAGGGAGCTATAAATGGCTCTGATTGCCCTCTCCTGTGCTGACTACATCTTGCTGAAGTAGTACAGAATCTGCCTCCCAATTTCTCTGTATTCACTACTGAAGATTCTACAGTTAGATTTCACTGAACTTGGAATGTCTGATACTTTAAAGACGGAGTTTGAGTGTGAGTGTATGTTTCCTTTTAAACAGGCAGACACTTACGTTGATGCAGTCACTTAAAATTATTTCTGCAAACATTGAAGGGCAACGTGTTCACTTAAAGTTGAGCCATACAAAATGTCTTTAAAAAATAAAAAAACTTTTCCCAAAGAGCAAATTGCAAAGAAAGCACTTTAAGAAGTAGTTTGATTAAAGATGTTTCTATAAGATTTACAGCAGCTTGAAAAAGTATAAAGACAACGCAAGCAAGGGGCCCAGTCCAACCACTACTGAAGTCAAAGTTGGCACTGACCTCAGTGGAATTTGGAGTGAACTACAGGAAAGAGCAACAATGGATAGCTAACAACGGGAACCCAAATATGCTAGTGTAGTACACTGGGAACATGTTTCCCTTCAGACGCTGGCCTGAATCAAACATGAGTGCTGCTTACTCACATCTAATGGACTTACTCCTTTAGCTTCAGCAAGGCTTATATTTTCTTTTTTTATTTATTGAATGTCCTGGGTTGAATTCATTATATCTGTATCTTTGCAGCCATGTTCCAAGGAGCTGACTGAGGAGATATCTGAGCCATTAGCAATTATCTTAAGAAATCATGGAAGACAGGAAAGATTTCAGAAGACTGGAAAAGGGCAAATATAGTGCCCATCTATAAAAAGGGAAATAAGGATAATCCAGGGAATTACAGACCAGTCAGGTTAACTTCTGTACCCAGAAAGATAATGGAGCAAGTAATCAATTTGCAAACATCTAGAAGATAATAAGGTGATAAGTAATAGTCAGCATGGATTTGTTAAAAACAAATCATGTCAAACCAACCTGAAAGCTCTCTGTGACAGGGTAACAAACCTTGTGGATAGGGGGAAGTGGTAGATATGGTATTTCTTGATTTTAGTAAAGCTTTTGATACTGTCCCAAATGACCTTCTCAAACAAACTAGGGAAATGCAACCTAGACGGAGCTACTATAAGGTGGGTGCAAAACTGGTTGGAAAACCATTCCCAGAGAGTAGTTATCAGTGGTTCAGTGTCATGCTGGAAGGGCATAACAAGTGAGGTCCGGCAGGGATCGGGTCAGGGTCCGGTTCTGTTCAATGCCTTCATCAAGGATTTAGATAATGGCATACAGGAGTACACTTATAAAGTGTGTGGACAATACCAAGCTGGAAGTGGTTGCAGTGTTCCCTCTAATTTTTTATGTCCATGTGTGGAATTAATTGTTATGTGCACCAATATGAAGGTGATGTCTGACAGAGGGTTGAGGTGCCGGGGATAGGTGGGGCCAGGGATGAGGGTTTGGGGTGCAGGCTGCCCCAGGGTTGCAGTGAGAGAGATCACTGTTCCCAGCCCTCTCTTGCCACAGCAACTCAGGGATGGGGGAGGGGCGCCTCTCCCCGCCACAGCCCTGAGCCACTCTATAGGCTTAATAGGTGGCTGCACAACCTAGAGGGAACTTAGGGTGCAAGTGCTTTGGAGGATAGGATTAAAATTCAAAATGATCTGGACAAACTGGAGAAATGGTCTGAAGTAAATAGGATGAAATTTAATAAGGACAAATGCAAAGTATTCCACGTAGGAAGGAACAATCAGTTGCACACATATAAAATGGGAAATGACTGCCTAGGAAAGAGTACTACAGAAAGGGATCAGGGGGTCATAGTGGACCACAAGCTAAATATGGATAGGACAAGAAGCAATGGGCTTAAATTGCAGCAATGGCGGTTTAGGTTGGACATTAGGAAAAACTTCTTAACTGTCAGGGTGATTAAGCACTGAAATAAATTGCCTAGGGAGGTTGTGGAATCTCCATCATTGAAGATTTTTAAGAGCAGGTTAGACAAAAACTTGTCAGGATGGTCTAGATAATTAGTCCTGCCATGAGTGCAGGGGACTGGACTAGATGACCTCTTGAGGTCCCTTCGAGTTCTATGATTAAACTAGCACACATTGTTATGAAACCAGGACAAACAGCACTAGAATCAACGTACTGAAAACTGATCATGAGACTCCCAGCCTTAAACATCTCAGAAATTCAAAAGCTTTCAGTAGAATTTTCCATTCTGTCCCAACTGCAGTGTAAATCAGGAGAGCAAGCATTTTTCATAAACATAAATAAAGTGCAGAAAAGTCACACATGAATGTTATAACAATGTTTGAATTACTATCAATTCTTTCCCTGATGATGAAGCTCAGAGCACATTAAGTGTGAACTGTTGAAATGTGTCTAGTGGGAGTTGTGCCATCAACTGCCATGGGAACAGCATCAGGCCCCAAGGTTTAAAATTAGTGTGTGTACAATGATCCTGATTAGAAGAAAAAAGTCTGCAGGTAGCTTTCCTTAAACAATTTTCTTGGTCCCGCTTCTCTGACGAGTGAGAAATCCGAAAGCAGTCATGCAACTAAAGTAATATTTAAAAAAAAAAAAAGTGACAGGTTTGCATGCATAATAGCATCTAAGTAATGTGGAAACTTTATCTTGAAGAGAAAATGTCAAAAAACAAAGTAACTTAAAGAAACTAATGCATTCAAATGGATATGCTCAAACAGATATTTCTAATCCTCCCATTTCAAATGGGCTGTGGGGAAAAAAAGCATTCAATCTTATAACATTTTCCTACAAAACATCTGTGAGATAATTGGGAAGGTCAGAAATGCATTTAAGGAGCAGAATTGGAAAGAAAATAATCCCATTTCATTCATCTAAGTAATGGCATCGCAGCGCTTATGTAATGTGAGTAGAAATTTTAAAAGGGTAAGGAAGCATCTAATCTGAAGTAGACTCCCATCCCACATTTTCTAAATAATTATTCTATAAATTCTGGAAATGGAAATTGATTATCTGAAGTACTGTGGTCAAACAGCCAGGGCAATGAACTGGAACTGAAGAGAATAAGGTTCCATTTCTGGCTCTGCTATTAACTTGCTGTATAACAATGGATAAGTCACTTTACCTCTGTGTCTCTGTTTCCTCTCCCATCTTTTGTTCAGTGTAGTTAGACTGAAACCTCTTAGGGTAGGTCTACACTTACTGCGCGGGTCATAGATTTCATAGAACTTAAGATCAGAAGGGACCATTATGATCATCTAGTCTGACCTCCCGCAAGATGCAGGCCACAAAAGCTGACCCACCCACTCCTGAAATAATTCTGTCCCTTGACTCAGCTGTTGAAGTCCCCAAATCCTGATTTAAAGACTTCAGGTAGCAGATAATCCTCCAGCAAGTGAACCCTGCCCCATGCTGTGGAGGAAGGCGAAAAACCTCCAGGGCCACTGCCAATCTACCCTGGAGGAAAATTCCTTCCCGACCCCAAATATAGCGATCAGCTGAACCCCGAGCATGCAGGCAAGACTCTCCAGCCAGACACTCAGGAAAAAGACTTTCAAAATCCCAACATTGACCCTCGGTACTAATTACCAGTGGTGGCACGTTATTGACCTATTGACTAAATCACGTTATCCTAACAAACCATTCCCTCCATAAACTTATCAAGCTTAATCTTAAAGCCAGAGAGGTCCTTCGCCCCTACTGTTTCCCTCGGTAGGCTGCTCCAGAATTTCACTCCCCTGATGGTTAGAAACCTTCGTCTAAATTTCAAGCCTAAACTTCCCGACTGCCAATTTATATCCATTTGTTCTCGTGTCCACATTAGTACTGAGCTGAAATAATTCCTCTCCCTCCCTGGTATTTATCCCTCTGATATATTTAGAGAGAGCAATCATATCTCCTCTCAACCTTCTTTTGGTTAAGGAAAACAAACCGAGTTCGACTTCTTGGAGTTCGAACTATCGTGTCTAAACTAGACACGATATTTCGAACTCCCCGCGCGCTCCGGTCGACTCCGGAACTCCACCACTGCGAACAGCGGTGGCGGAGTCAACCTTGGAGCCGCGGACTTCTATCCCGCGGCGTCTGGACGGGTAAGTAGTTCGAACTAGGGTACTTCGAGTTCAGCTACGCTATTCCCGTAGCTGAACTTGCGTACCCTAGTTCGACCCCCGCCCTTAGTGTAGACCAGGCCTTAGGTTAGGCTTTGTCTCTTACTAGGTGCTTATACAGTGCCTAGCACAATAGTGCCTCAGTCTTAGTTGGGGCCTCAAGGTCCTCCTGTTGTGATAATTTAAAAAAAAGTAACTACAGAATAGTGCTAAGCAAAACAGTAATAAGGGATTAGGTTTTTCTTATCACCCTCCCCCACTCCCGTTCTCTCCCCCCTTCCTCTTTTGAGCTGGGCAGTTTCTGCCTCAGGGAAAAGGTGGAATTCATGAATTATGTGGCATCAGCTGTGCATGTATATTCTGGCCTTATTGGTACTCAGTTACAGGAAAGAAAAGGAAAATTTAGTGGACTGCTTACTGTAGTTCTGCAGCATGCATTATTGCAGAAGGGGATGACAAAAAATAAACTAATTTCAGCAATGAGGTCAGTTCAGAAACGTATAAGAGAAAATTATTAAAAGTTTAGTGATAAGAAACCAAAGACAAGTAAGGGCAACAAATGTGTAAACCACAGTTATGTTGGAGGATGAAAAACCAGGAAATATTGCACCTTAATCCCATTCTATTTCCTAAATCAATACTTTTTAAACTATTGTTTGATCTATAGCATAAGGTGTTTAATTAGGCCAATAATTATATAGTTATAGGAGGAAGGGACTCTGATTTTATTTATGTGTGTGTGATTTTTGAGTATCATTACTATTAATTGAATTTTAGTACAGACCTTAAAGGTTCTCTGCTATCTATCCATGCTTTATTTTCACTCTCCTGACACATACTCAACTTCAGCAAAATCAGACTTACAAAAGCCAACTGACCCATTCCCTCTGAGAAAAGAGGAATCTCTTCCCACCTACCTCTTTCCTTCACTCCTCACACCACTGTTACTCACCTTAACACAACCACTTCCCTTCCCATACTCACACAGGCACATTCTGCCATAGGACCCCACAGCCTAGAGTTGCCAATAATACAGAGTTAGATAAAATGAGATACCTAAGACAGAGAAATAGGTAGAAGACAACAGAATGGGAAGCAAATACGTAACTCTGTTTGGGGAAAGGAGAGAAAAAATTTCCTACACCTGCTATGTAATTTCTTAAAATATTTACTTCATTTTGGCCAAAATATTCAAAAATGGGTGCTTAAAGTTAGCCTTGTAGTTCTATATTTTAGCATAGTCCCACAGTGAAGCTGCCATTAACACCCACAGACTCAGGAAATGAGAGTGGTAGATGTGGGAATAGTCTACATCAGCAGTTCTCAAACGGTGGGTTGGGACTCCAAAGTGGGTCATGACCTCATTTTAATGGGGTTGCCAAAGCTGGCTTAGACTTGCTGGGGCCCAGGGCTGAAATCAAAGCCTGAGGCCCACTGCCCGGGGCCAAAGCTGAAAGCCAAGGGCTTCAGCCCTGGGTAGTAGGGCTCATGTTTGAAGCCATCTGCCTAGGGCTGAAGCCTTTGGGCTTTGGCTTTGCCCTGCTCAGGGCAGTGGGGCTCGGGCTTTGGCCTCCCCACCCGGGGCAGCAGGGCTCAGGCAGATTCAGGCCAAGTTCTTCTCTCCTGGTGTCATGTAGTAATTTTTGTTGTCAGAAGGGGGTCATGGTGCAATGAAGTTTGAGAACTTCTGGTCTACATCAGATTAAATTGAGACATGTTGTGGAAGGTAGAAGCCATCAACTTGGCAAATCTGAATGCACTCTCCTGTACGAAAGAATATTTGGATTTAGAAGTCTTTCCTGTAGGCAGGAATCACAAAAATGTACCATGGGATTGTAATGCAAAAAAGTTTGTTACATCTACCCCAAAGCAAAAAAGTTATTGTATATGGTACAGAATGTTGGGCAGATCAAAACCCATTATGGGTAATAGCCAAACCTCAACAATAGTGATGTAGCAACTTCCTATGGTGTTCTCCCAGAGGGAACCTGAAGTTTTTGTACAACAGAGTCAGAGGTGTTTGCAGTAGTCAATTAGCACAATGAAATCTCTATCTCCTCTCCATGCCTAACAAATACATCCAACTTGTGCTTATGCTTTTATCTTCCATATCTTACAGTCACAGGAATAAAAAGGAATTCCTCATAGAAAGCTGCAGAGGGATTTGATGGGACTGGGAGAATCAAAGGTAAGTGGCAATTCTATTTGAACCATAATCAAATAGCAGGCAATGATGGAGGGATGCTTGCTGCAGGGTGAGTCAGTCTCTCTTTATGTACTATGTTAGAAATTATTAGGCAGATGTGCTAAACATTACCTATGCCAGCTTCTATTAACAACCCTTACACTTGCTTTTCTGGATCCGTCCCTATTTAATTTCCAGGGAGATTTATTCTCCCTACAAGAAGGCAGTAGGGAAATGTTCAGCAATCACAATCTAATATGTAGGGAGCAATAGGCCCCTCTAGTTTCACAGAGAAGCAACACAACATAATGCAATCATTACCAGGAAATGTACTGCCCATAAAGTCTTACTGTTCATTTAACTATTCTATCTGTATTACATGTTAAATTCATTCTTTCCTGATCAACACCTAAAAATGGTTGGGATGGTGGCTTCTAGTTTTCCTAAATATTTCGCTGGGGTAGACTCTTGCAATTGTGAAATACCACTTCATATATACTCTGCCACAAATCGTTTATTGATTTGTGATCATGCAAACACAAAATGAGGGTGAAAGATAGAATCATAGGACTGGAAGGGACCTCGAGAGGTCATCAAGTCCAGTCCCCTGCACTCATGGCAGGACTAAGTATTATCTAGACCATCCCTGACAGATGTTTGTCTAACCTGCTCTTAAAAATCTCCAATGATGGAGATTCAACAACCTCCCTACGCAATTTATTCCAGTGCTTAACCACCCTGACAGTTAGGAATCTTTTCCTAATGTCCAACTTAAGCCTCCCTTGCTGCAATTTAAGCCCATTGCTTCTTGTTCTATCCTCAAAAGGTTAAGAACAACAACATTTTTCTCTATCCTCCTTTCTTTTGCATACCTGAAAAGTTATGTCCCCTCAGTCTTCTCTTCTCCAGACTGAAAATAGGTCATATTTTCTAGATCTTTAACCATTTTTGCTGCTCTTCTCTGGACTCTCTCCAATTTGTCTACAAGGTTCCTGAAATGTGGTGCCGAGAACTGGACAATACTCCAGTTGACGCCTAATCAGCGTGGAGTAGCACAGAAGAATTACTTCTCATGTCTTTGGCCTGGTCTACACTACACGTTTAAACCGATTTTAGGAGCGTTAAACCGATTTAACGCCACACCCATCCACACTAAGAGGCCCTTTATATCTATATAAAGGGCTCTTTAAACCAGTTTCTGTACTCCTCCCCAACGAGAGGAGTAGCACTAATATCGATATTACCATATCGGATTAGGGTTAGTGTGGCCGCAAATCGACGGTATTGGCCTCCGGGCGGTATCCCACAGTGCAGCACTGTGACCGCTCTGGACAGCAATCTGAACTCGGATGCAGTGGCCAGGTAGACAGGAAAAGCCCCGCGAACTTTTAAATGTCATTTCCTGTTTGCCCAACGTGAAGCTCCGATCAGCACGGGTGGCGATGCAGTCCCAAATCCAAAAAGAGCTCCAGCATGGACCGTACGGATGTGATCGCTGTATGGACAGACAAATCTGTTCTATCAGAGCTCCGTTACAGAAGACGAAATTCCAAAGCATTTTAAAAAAATCTCCAGACAGAGGCCACAGCAGGGACTCAGCACACTGCTGCGTGACAAGCATAACGGAAAGCCAAAGAATCAAATGGACGCTCATGGAGGGAGGGAGGGGGGGACTGAGGATTCAAGCTATCCCACAGTTCCTGCAGTCTCCGAAAATCATTTGCATTCTTGGCTGAGCTCCCAATGCCTGTAGGGTCAAACACATTTTCCGGGGTGGTTCAGGGCATAGCTCGTCAATTTACCCCCCCACCCCACTCCCAGAAGGAAAAGGGAAAAAAATAGTCTCTTGACTCTTTTAAATGTCACCCTATGTGTACTGAATGCTGCTGGTAGATGCGATGCTGCGGCAGTGAACTGCAGCATCCTCGCCCCCCCTCCTTGGTGGCTGATGGTACAATATGACTGATATCCATCGTCATCATCAGCCTTGTGGCAGATGGTACAGTACAGAAGGACTGGTATCCGTCCTCATCATCAGCCCATGAGTGCTACTGCTTCCCAGTAGATGGTACAGAACGGCTGGTAACCGTCTTCATCATAGCAACAGGGGGCTGAGCTCCATCAGCCCCCGCCCTTCATGTGTAAAGAAAAGATTCTGTTCTGCCTGGACTATCATAGCAGCGGGATGCTGGGCTCCTCTCCCCCACACTGCTTAATGTCCTGTCTGGACTATCATAGCAGCTGGAGGCTGCCTTCCCCTCATTTTATCTCACTAACAAGTCACTGTTTCTTATTCCTGCATTCTTTATTACTTCATCACAAAAATGGGGGGGACACTGCAATGGTAGCCCAGGAAGGCTGGGGGAGGAGGGAAGCAACAGGTGGGGTTGTTGCAGGGGCACCCCCTGTGAATGGCATGCAGCTCATCATTTCTGCGGGATCTGACATGGAGCGGCTGTGCTCTCTGGTTCTCTGATACACTGGTTCTCTAGTACACTTGCCCCATACTCTAGGCAGGACTGATTCTATTTTTAAGATACCATAAAGGAGCGATTGACTCGGGGAGTCATTCCCATTTTTGTCTTTTGTGCCCCCAGCTGACCTCAGCCAGGGGCACCCATGACAGCAGCAGACAGTACAGTACAGAAGGTAACTGTCATCTCATTGCCAATTTACAATGGCAGCAGACGGTACAGAATGGCTGATAACCATCTCTGCTATCATGCAAAAGCAAATGAATGCTGCTGTGTAGCGCTGCTGAATCGCCTCTGTCAGCGGCATCTAGTACACATATGGTGACAGTAACAAGAGGCAAAACAGGCTCCATGGTTTTCATGCTATGGCGTCTGCCAGGGCAAATCCAGGGAAAAAGGGCGTGAAATGATTGTCTGCCGTTGCTTTCCCAGAGGAAGGAGTGACTGACGACCTTTACCCAGAACCACCCGCGACAATGATTTTTGCCCCATCAGGCACTGGGATCTCAACCCAGAATTCCAAGGGGCAGGGGAGACTGCGGGAACTATGGGATAGCTACGGAATAGCTACCCACAGTGCAACGCTGCAGAAATCGAAGCTAGCCTCAGACCGTGGACGCACACCACCGAATTAATGTGCTTAGTGTGGCCGCATGCACTCTACTTTATACAATCTGTTTTACTAAACCGGTTTATGTAAAATCGGAATAATCCCATAGTGTAGACGTACCCTTTCTCACAACACTCCTGCCAATACATCCCACAATAATGTTCGCTTTTGTGTGTGTGTGTGTGTGTGTGTGTGTGTGTGTGTGTGTGTGTGTGTGTGTGTGTGTGTGTGTGTGTGTGTGTGTGTGTGTGCGCGCGCGCGCAAGGGTGTTACACTATTGACTCATTTAGCTTGTGGTCAATTGATTGTTCCTTCCTAAGTGGAGTACTTTGCATTTGTCCTTATTGCATTTCATCCTATTTACTTCAGACCATTTCTTCAGTTTGTCCAGATCATTTTCAATTTTTATCCTATCCTCCAAAGCACTTGCAACCTCTCCCAGCTCGGTATCATCTGCAAATTTTATAAGTATACTCTCTATGCCACTTTCTAAATCATTGAAGATATTGAATAGAACCGGACCCAGAACTGATCCCTGCAGGACCCCATTCATTATGCCCTTCCAGCATTACTGTAAACTACTGATAACTACTCTCTGGGAATGGTTTTCCAATCAGTTTTGCACCCACCTTATAGTAGCTCCATCTAGGTTGCATTTACTTTGTTTGTTTATGAGGTCATGTGAGACAATATCAAAAGCTTTACTGAAGTCAAGATATACCACATCTACCGCTTCCCCCCATCCACAAGGCTTGTTACCCTGTGAAAGAAAGCTATCAGGTTGGTTTGACACTGGTTTTTTTTGACAAATCCATGCCATCACTTATCACCTTATTATCTTCTAGATGTTTGCAAATTGATTGCTTAATTATTTGCTCCACTATCTTTCCGGGTACAGAAGTTAAGCTGACTGGTCTGTAATTCCCTGGGTTGTCCTTATTTCCTTTTTTTAAAATAGATGGGCAAATATCGTGCCATTTTCCAGTCTTCTGGCATCATTCCAGTCTTCCATGATTTTTAAAGGATTAATCGCTAATGGCTCAGATATCTCCTCAGTCAGCTCCTTGAGTATTCTAGGATGCATTTCATCAGCCGCTGATGACTTGAAGACATCTAATTTGCCTACGTAATTTTTAACGTGTTCGTTCCCTATTTTAGCTTCTTCTGATCCTACTTCATTTTCACTGGTATTCACTATGTTAGAAGTCCAATCACCACCAACTTTCTTGGTGAAAACTGAAACAAATAAGTCATTAAGCTCCTCGGCCATTTCCACACTTTGTTATTTCCCCTCCCCCACTCCATCATTGAGTAACGGGTCTACCCAGCCCTTGGTCTTCCTCTTGCTTCTAATGTATTTGTAGAATGTTTTCTTGGTACCCTTTATGTCTCTAACTAGTTTGATCTCATTTTGTGCCTTGGCCTTTCTAATCTTGTCCCTACATACTTGTAGTATTTGTTTAGGTCAAATTACAAAGGATGAATATAGTTTCCACTTTTTGTAGTAATCTTTTTTGATTTTTTTTAGATAATTGAAGATCTCCTGGTTAAGCCAGGATGGTCTTTTCCCATACTTCCTATCTTTCCTACGCAGTGGAATAGTTTGCTCTTGTGCCCTTAATAATGTCTCTTTAAAAAACTGCCAACTGTCTTCAATGGTTTTTCCCCTTACACTTGCTTCCCATGGGATCTTACCTACCAACTCCCTGAGATTGTTAAAGTCTTCCTTCTTAAAATCCATTGTCTTTATTTTGCTGTTCTCCCTCCTTAGAACCATCAACTCTCATTTCATTATCACTTTCACCCAAGCTACCTTCTGAAATAAAAAAAAATTCTCCAATACATTCTAAGAACTTGTTGGATAATCTATGCCCTGATGTGTTATTTTTCCGACCGATGTCTGAGTAGTTGAAGTCTCCCATCACCACCAAGTCCTATGCTTTGGATGATTTTGTTAGTTGCTTAAAAAAAGCCCCATCCACCTCTTCTTCCTAATTAGGTGGTCTGTAGTAGACCCCTACCATGACATCACCCTTGTTTTTTACCCTTTTATCCTTACCCAGAGACTTTCAACAAGTCTGTGTCCTAATTTCCATCTCAACCTCAGTCCAACTATATAAGTTTTTAATATATAAGGCAACACCCCCTCCCTTTTTCCCCTGGGCAAGCTGTACCCATCAATACCAATATTCCAGTCATGTGTATTATCCCACCAAGTCTGTGATGCCAACATTGTCATAGTTTTTATTTACTTGCAGTTTTCCCTGCTAGTCAGCAGACATCCCTGCTTTCAATAGCTCCTCCACTGCTGTCATCTCTATTTTGTTTATTTAAATAAGTACTGCAAATCTTCCACTACCACAGTTTAAATACCATATTTCTCTCCACCCTCAGGATATTATGACTGAAAGCACTCCTGGAGTATTTTGAATGAAAAAATAACGTATTACACCTAGAGGCAAAAACAGAAACTCTCCATACAATGTGAAAATCTTCGAAGGGTGTCATCCTCCTAAGATAAAATGTGCTGTCCCAAGAGGATACTTTAATAATTGGACTATCAGCCCTTCATTTATGGCAGGTTCCTCAAGGAAACCCTCTTAATGTGAAGATACTTAAAATAAAACAGAGCTATTGGGCCAGAGACAGGAGGGGGAGAGCACAAGCATGAGAATGACTCTGTAGCCTGATGGTTAGAACACTCACCTGAGATGGCAGGTCCCTGTTCAAAACCTCTCTCTTATCAGATGGAGGGGGAGGGGACTTGAACTGGGAATCTGTTGTGACAACTGGGCCTATAAATTTACCCTTATTTTAAGCTCACCTGTAAGAGTACGTGAAAATTCATAAAATGTCACAATTACCTATAATAACAAATGTTGATGGGAAAAGGTTCAAAGGGAGACAGAAAGACTAAGTTAGTCTAAACAAAAAGGCCACACTGATATAATTCAAGGAATATGTTGTGAAGGCCAAAACTATGATGGGGTTCACAGGAGAATTAGACAAGTTCATGGAGGATAGTTCCATCAATGGCCATTAGTCAAGATGGTCAGATATGCAACTCCATGCTTTGGGTGTCCTGATTGTCCAAATTTGTGAATTGCTCTGGAGGTTGAGTGGGAGATGGGCATCCAGATGGCTAGAGTAGCAGCTGTGTGCATGCCCAGAGGTAGAAACATAGGCACTTAGGTAACTTCTACTCCAAAAAAAAACAAAAACACTTTGGCACCAAATGAGTCTAGGCACTTACAGGTTCAGTGGCAGTTTTGTGCGTTGCAGTGGTCCTGAAACTGGGATTTTGGTGCTTAAATCCAGATTTAGGCACGTAAACATGGGGTTTAGGTACCTAAGTTCCTTTGTGAATGTAGGCCTTAAATATCATTACAGGGAATCAACATGTATATAGATGTCTTTGAATGGATGGCAAGTTCTTCATTGATGGTGTCCTGTTTATTTCCTCTGTCCCCTAGTTATACACAGAAATCATTATATAAAATTAAGCATTGCAAAAGCAGACAATCCCCACAATACAGAAACTTTTGTACTAAAGATGGACTGGCATGTAGTCTTTCATGTATAGCAGTGATCCTGAACTTTGTGTGGCTAATAAGCAAGTTAGTCAGCTAACTTAGTCTCTGGAGAGCCAATAACTTGCACGCTGTTGTTCTGAAATTCTACTTTAGCATTTGGAACAGTTTGCAGTCATCCAAAACACAATGCTATTATACATTGATGTACTGTTGTTATGCTGACCTCCCCAAGCATGTCAACTTTACATGATTGTTTATTGGCACTAATCATCTCCATTTAAACACAATACCTCCTTTCTCTCCTCTCCCTTCTTGGTTGCTGATATAGAATATTGATTGTTTTCCTCTCTCCTTCCTGGCCACTGGGAAAAAAATATCAATTGGTTTCCCCCTCTCTCCTTAGTTCTGACTGTTTGGTGAGACTGGAAAAAATGTTGAAAGTCCAGTCCATTTTTTCAGTACTCCTTGAGCCATATTGTGCTTCACGCAGTATGAAGAGTGTTCTTGTGATCAGCACTCACTGCCTGAGACCAAACTTGTGCCTCAGATGTAGTCTCCACAAAAATTGAATGCAGTGCCTTGAAGATACTCTATAATCACCGGTTGAGGATCACTTATTTAGAGGAATATTCCTAGTTTATTCTTGGATGCTTCTCACAGGGATAATTGCTTCCAAAATGAGAGGCTTTTACGTTCCTTATCAAAAAGACAATACCAATAGATTTACCAAACACTGAACACTGAGAAATTTGAAAAGGGTTTGATTCTACGAGAGAGTTTGTTTTTCTCAATTACTCCAATGACTTTTCATAGGTCCTAAACCTCAGTGTCCTAGTTTAGTCTCAATATGCCACTACTTTTGGGCCCCCTGCCTATGCAACTACCTGCTACAGCTACTTATTTATCTGGTTATCTTTCCTTTCTCAGGCACCATACTTACTCACCTCTACTTCTCCAGGTCAATCTCCAATAAATACCATTTCCCACAAGACACCAACCCTTTCAAACTACTACTCATTTATTGAATATAGAACAAAATGCAGGAATAATAGGCTTAGCTTAACTGAGGAGAATCAGTTACAAGTAAATGACTGCTTCCAAAGTACTCCCTGGAAATCAAGCAGCAACTTAATGGGCCAGATCCTCTGCTAGTGTCAACTGGCATAAGTCCATTGACTTCATTGGTATTATATTAATTTATATCTGTTGAGGATCTGGCCCAATGCTTGGATTCATTATACCTGAAATTTTAACTGATATTGTATATCAAATTCAGAAAACAAACCCAGAAATCTCAGAATATCTAGAAAGATATTTTACTGGAGACTACCAGTTTAGTCATTTCACTTGCAGTCTAACCCTGCAAACTCTTACTCCTATGAGCAGACTGGATTATTAGTAAAAGTTTGCAGGTTTGGGCTTTTGAATTGTGATTAAGTGAAAGTTCAAAGTTACGGGGCCCGATTCTTCTCACCCTTTTATAAATCAGACCTCCATTGAAGTTATACCAGTGTAAAGCCACAAAAGGTGACTCAAAAGCCCATGGATTTCTGTTTTCTTTGTAATTGTAGTTACACACACACACACAGTATAAATTAAGTAGATAATTCCTAATGAAATAACCAAAGATATTTATTCATTCTCTCTCTCCGAATTATCTACTTAATTTATACCATTTTTGTATACATGGCAATGTCTTTTATTCGCAGCATTCTTTTGGAGGCAATAACATAGCCTTAAGTCACTCTATCCAAAATCTCATTTTGAAGCAATTTCAGGACAGGCAGAAGAGCTGGGTGAATCTGAATTTCATTCTAAATCATAATATGTACAATTCTGAAAAACACTATCCTTTTTTTAAAAGGGGGTGGAGTGGAGTAAGGGCAGAGGAAGATGAATCAGGGTAGCCTATAAAGAACTACAATGAACTATATTTATCATGGGAAAATATGGATGTTTAACAATATGTGGAGTAATTCTGTAAAGAATGAGCTTTACTAAATTGAAAATGTCATGAGATTAGGAGAGGGATAGCTCAGTGGTTTGAGCATTGGCTTGCTAAATCTAGGGTTGTGAGTTCAATCCTTGACAGGGCCATTTAGGGATATGGGGCAAAAACAGTACTTAGTCCTGCTAGTGAAGGCAGGGGGCTGGACCTGATGACCTTTCAGGGTCCCTTCCAGCTCTATGAGATAGGTATAGCTCCATTATATTACTGGCTTTGCTTTCATGCATCAATTTAATTTCTAATAATGCCCGGCCTCAACTATTTTCATTTTATCTTGCCTTTGTCTTTTAATTATCATTAAATGCTGAACTTTGTTTAATAAATGTGAAAACTAGATGGAGTCATGGTTTGGCTACTCTAGTAATTGCCTATATTCATATTCTCCACTGCTGGCCTATCTTGTTCACTCTGGTTAAAAGAAAAACTTAGTTATTCCTCCACTTATTTGCGCTTATCTTTCTGAAAAGAAGCTGTTTCTCATGGAGTCATTAATTTCACATTTTTGCAGCCTCTATAAAAAGAAACTTCAGATAAAGGAATATACTTGAAATATGCTGTGAATATCACCTTCTGAGAAACCCAGCTTCTTTAATAGCTGCCTCTAATATTACAGATAACAATGATGGTTTACAGATTATGCTCATTTCTATTCAAGACCAATGGCGGTATGAAGAAATATTATACCTATCTTCCTACCAGTCACAACTATCAAATGAAACAAAGTAGTGCTAAAGTCAGACCCGTGTATTTTCCAACACATCAATCCTAGGATCATAACAAGCCATTTGGAAGTGACAGATTAGCTAAAGTGAGAAAATCAATACTGTATTTCATCTACTTTATTATTGGTCTACATATATCTTGACAGATAATCCATATGATTATTTTATTTTCACTGAATATGCAAAATAGATGTGGTAATAATTGCATTTAAAAACAAGCTGCCCATATTCTGCCACCCTTATTCACATTAGGATGAATTTGCCCATTCAATCCATCCTGAGTAAGAGGCAGCATTAGCTGTGCTGTCCCCAGGCAGTACCTGGAATGAGTTGCAACTCAGACACAAAATTTGGTTCCTGCTTTCCCCTTTCTCCATGGGCTGGGGTTGTGGTGGGAAAGTAAGCTATGTCAGCCCTTCTCCTGATACATCTTATGTTCCTGGCTGTGCTTACTCAGATGCAGGGGCTGACATATTGGAGAAAGAGGTGGAGTCAAGGCTCTATCCACTCTCTGCTACTGCTGGCCCGCTACCAGCCTACCTGCACAGGAGGAACAACAGCATCCCATCAACAATTGCTTTCCTTCCCCCATTTTTCTACCCACAATACAGGAGCCTGGGATGGGAGTCAGAGGGTTCCATACAGATCATTGATCTCCTAGCATAGCCAGCATTTGAGTATGGGTGGCAGGATCTGACCCAAAGTCTTTTGACCATGCTCCTACTCTTTTTGTAACTCAGTTTTATTATGCTTAAGTAAAACAAATTTGGAAAGGATATGGAATTATGTACGGGATGGAGCACTTCTTGATATAGAAGGGGTCAGGCTTCCCAAAACCCTTTTCTAAAACAATGGTACAGATGCCATTAAAGAAACTCATTGTATGCTTCATAGCTAATACCATGCACATAAATTACTGTGGACCAGACAGTTAATCCCTTACTCACAGTGATGAGCAGCTTCACATTAGGATTGGTCAACATTTTAGATATGTTGGACCCCAATCCTGCAAATGCTTACACATGCATTTAACTTTAAACATTTGAGCAGTTCCACTGAAGTCCAGGGGACTACTTACATGCCTAAAGCTAGTCATGTATATAAATAGTAGCAGGACTGGGGCCTAACACTGACTATGAAATACTCATAGCAAACTATCAGTTATCAATCCATAGAGGAAAATCAATGGAAAACAACATATAAAAATATTTATCTGGTAAAATTCAAAAAACAAATACATTCAAGGAAATCATGATCTCATCGTGAACATTTCATATGCAGAAAAAGAGATAAATTTGTTAATTTTTTTGCCATAAATTGTTCACTCAGCTATAATCATCTGTGTTGTTCTTACAGTCATTCAAGAGAATGAAGTGCCTCTTTATTGGCTAAAATGTATTGCTGAACTCAGCTAACTGGCAACTGGCTGCATTCTGAGATAGCTCCTGTCTGTGTACATTGCCAAGGAAAGTTCATGAGAAAGCTTTTAATAACTAGCTTGAATACTGAAGTAATTAATTACTATGGCATCTAGTGTCTGACACAGTCTAGAACAAATAGCAGGGAAAAGATAGTAATTAAATACACAACCATAAATCCTGCTTCATTCTTTGAAAAATGAAATCCATGGGGAAAAGAATGGTGTTTCCTATATTAAGCACCAGTTTTCTTTAAGTGAACACAGTATTTTTATATATCATAGCCTGCCATACAAAGGAAGAGAATTGCTTGTATTGAATTCCATGTGTTCCAAAATAGAGATCCATAGCAATAACATTAACATTTTATGTAAAGAAAAGCACCTTTGTCTCCATTAGTGTTCAGTACTCATAAAATTCTGCTAATTTATCATTAGTTTGAATTGAAACTAGATTATATCATTAATAATCATAGCCCTTAGAACCTGCATTCAAAATTTACCAGCACAGGTAAATTTTATATTAGATTTGCAGAAAAAAATATATACACACAAAAATCTAAGACTAGCTGCATAACATACAGGTTCATAACATATCATGCATGCAGCCCAAAAATATGTAAAACCTTTCATAACATCTAAGGAGAGGTAGTGAAGGATAAAGTGTGTATGGACTCAAAGGTCTCAATCAGAGCCACAGACCAAACAGATCAGGTTCTATCCCAGATGGTATGTCATGAGGGCTGCAGTCAGACACAGAGAGGAACGCATGCAGACCAAGGAGGAGACATGTGCTGATGAAAACGTAGGTAATATTGGGTAATCCAAGAACCATTCAGAGGGATAACCTGCTAATAAGAGTCACAAGAAGCTTTAATATTCAAACTTTTCAGGAACAGAATCACTTCTTAAATTAGCTAAATGTGACTTTTTGAGTGAGAGTTGCCATCAATACAAGATTTATATTCCAGTGAATATTTCAACAGCTTGCCACTATCAAAGTAGTAAGATTATGTGCATTTTACCAAAGGTCTTTTTTTTTTTGCAAAACCTTTGTAGCAAATTACTCTATTTTAAAATATTATGTCTCAATATATTTTTAAATGGCAATATCTTCAATAAATGATAAATATTTGACTCGTGGCTTCCTGAACAAAGTTCTATCAGAGTCATGCATGCTCTTCCTAAAATTAGAGTTGCATCCCTTCATGGCAGCCTGAAAAGCTTAACATATGTTCTTCAAAATTCTTCCATGCTTCACAGTGTTTGACTCCAGGCAAAATGTTTATTATGTTTCAGAAGCTGGAGCTTTAGAACGGGGTGCAATTTGGCCAAAAAGAAGCACTCTTAGTACAGCACAATGGGTTCAATTTCCTCCCCTCCATTCACAACACTAATTTGGACTCACTTAAATTCAATCTATATCTAGAGTGCAAGTACATGAGACAAAAACAATATTCTCAATAGTCTTCCTGATGTGGTGAAAGAGTTAGCTAGTACCATATTGTAATGCGGTTCTTCTCCAATGCTAGCATCTCTCACGTGCACCACATTTAGAAAAAATGTTATTCATCTTAGTCCCAAAGTTATTCACATTCCACCCAAATTTGATGTCCACTCACTTTTATTGCTGAAAATTATTTACCTCAGAAAAAGAATAATGAAACTAATATTACCGGGGGGGGGGGACACACCTTATTTGCACCAATAGAATGAATCCCACATTTTACATTTCTGTAACAAAATTTTTTTCTTGCAACCTGCATCTTTCTTGGGGTATTACTCATTGTCTCTCACATTTGGACTCTGTCAGATTGACAGGCATGCAAACTAGCTAGGCTGTGGGTGGGTAAAAGTAGAGAGATATTGGGGGGAAATGAAAAAGTAAAGCAAGTATCCTAAGGCATGGTGCTACCTGTAGTCTGTTCCAGAAGAGACAAGTAAGTCTGTTGGATGAATCTGACTGCATTGAAGGATTTTGAATTACAAACATCATGGGTTCACATGATACAATACTGATAACTGCAATACTTATAGCAATCAATCTGTTGCATAAGAACGCTTTTGTATTTAAGAACCTCATATGAATTTGGGAACTTAAAATTGTACCACTACTTTTGTGGAAGGTTTGGGGTCCAACTGTGCTCTCGTTGATTCTTGTTACACCATTCTCGATTAAAGAGGCTTTCGGTACCCCATAATTTCTCCCCGTGAATGTACTTCTGCACTGTAATCTGTTACACCTCTGAGTCTTCTTGATAAGCTAAACAAATTGAGTTCTAAAATCTCTGACCACGTCTCCACAGGAACACTCAGGAAAGTGAAGGCAAATCAACAGCAGGTGTGAAGTGAAGGAGTGTAAGTAAAGTATATTAACCCCACCCCCAAAACCTCTTATTGTGGAGTAAAGTGGCCTTAGTTTGCTATAACAAAAAGTTACAGCAAACTACCATTTTACTCCTGATCAAAAACATCTACACAGAGGGTTCTCATGCTTTAACTTATATACATTTACTTCACAACTTGAGTTGACTAACTTTAAGTGAACCCCTGTAGATATACCTTCTCACTGTAATGCATTTTTTCCAGATTACTTTTTTTGCTTTTCTTCTTCACCCTTTCCAATTTTTCATTTTTAAAAAAATGCAGACTCCTGAACTATTCACAGTATTCCACTATTAGTCTCACCAGAGCCATATGCAGGTATAAAATCACCCCCCTATTCTTTCTTACTACTCCATTTATATATTTAAGGATCATATTAGCCCTTTTTGCTGTGGCATCACAGTGGGAGCTCATATTGAGATGCTGGCCCACTATGACCCCTAAATCCTTTTTCTCTTTCCAAGATACATTTCCTCAGTCTGTAGGAATGGCCTGAATTATTTTTTTCCTATATGTATGATTCTGCATTTGACTTTATAAAACACATTTTGTTTGAACAGGCCCAGCTTACCAAGTGATCAAGATCACTCTGACTGTCCTGTCACTATTTACCACTTCACCAATCTCTGCAAATGTTATCAGCAGTGATTTTATATTTACTTGCAGATCACAGATAAAAATGTTAAGAGTTGGGACTAGTACTCATTTCTTTGGAATCCCACTAGAAACAATTTGAGACAATTCTCCCTTGATAACTACTTTTTGAGTATCAGAGGGGTAGCCGTGTTAGTCTGGATCTGTAAAAGCAGCAAAGAGTCCTGTGGCACCTTATAGACTAACAGATGTATTGGAGCATGAGCTTTCATGGGTGAATACCCGTGGACATGCATCTGACGAAGTGGGTATCCCAGCAAAAAATGAAATCAGGTTCAGCTGACAAGATTTATTTTCCATAAAACAATGCTGGTTTGTTCTCATTATATTCGTATACTTTAATTCTCTCTCAGTGGAAGACCATAACAGCTTTTCCATTAATTTGCTTAGGACTGATATCAGCCTAACCAACCTATAATTACCCAAGTCAACCCACTTGTCCTTTTTGAATATTGGCACACCATTAGGACTCTTGAACTCTTCTGGAATTTCCCCAGTATTCCAACTTTTATTAAAAATCAACATCAAAGGGGACAGAGAATGCCTTAGCCAATTATTTTAGGACACTTGGGCACAAGTTAACCATGCCTGCTGTTTTTTTACCATATCCATTTACTAATGGTTCTATACCATTGCTAGAATTTCTTTTGTTCCTAATATACTTAAGCTCCTTCTTATTGTCCTTAGCCCTACCAGCCATGGATTTTTCCCTAATGTCTTTTGCTTCCCTTAGCAATTTTCTGTACTTCATAACTTCTAATTTATGTTGATACACCAGGGTTTGGGGGAACCCACTAAGGTGCCCAGACATCTTTGCTCACATGACCTACTCCCAAACCTCACTCAGTCTCTTTGCCCCCATACCTGATGTCCCACTACATCTTACTTTCCTTCCTGTAGGGTGGGGCTACCTAATATTAAGGAGCCCAGTCAATAGTGTCAAAAACTTTTTCCATTGCACTCCTGTACAGTCCCCTTTCTTACCTGTCCCTCCACAGACATTCATAGTCCCGATACACTTCTTGAGACCTTGTCTCTCTCCCCCATGGTGCCCAAGAGCCTCCCCTGCTGCTCAGCTGTATCCAAATATAGGGAATAACTGTTGCTTTGAGAATAAAAGTGTTATAAACTGTTCTGTGCAAGAATGGTAGTGAAAGTGCATGTAAACTTGGGATTTCTAGGGCCTGATTCTTTAGCTAGAAGGTCTCCAAATTACAAATATCAAAGTGCAATAGCTACAGCAACACTAATATGCTTGAATTATATAAAATTGTGACATCTACAGTCTTGTTACCATGTGATACATACTATTTAAAAAGAGGGTAATGTACATATTTGCTTTAAAAATAGAACCGACGCTCCTATCAACTTGGCATCAAAGCACCTTAGTATGTCTAATCTAGGATCTCAAACAATAAGAATTACTGCTTCACAGGAATAAAGTTCTAAATATATATGAAAAATAGTTTGGGATCATATTGTTACATTTCAGAATGCAGGGATCATCTAAAATTGATATAGCTTTCTTTCCCAGCACTTTATGAACATGAAAGTGTGAAAATGAAAGACTTGCCCAAATGTGATAGGTAGTTGGAGTATTTTGAGGCATGCATGTAATTGAAGTGAAAGGCATGTTACAGCCCTGGTTTTCAGCAGTGGCATGCTTTAAATTAGACATGGCATAATTTGGTGGCGTACCACAGTTGACAGAATAAAAGGCATGTCATATGCCTGCTTAATTATGTGTGTGCTACAAGATGATTCAACATTGCTTGCTCTCCTGTGGAAACAATTTTTTTCAATGTCAGTTAACAGAGCTAAGAGTCTAACACGTAATATGTAATGATTTGGGAAATTATGATCCAGGGTTGTGCAATAGCTTTCATACAATCATTTGGGCCCCTGGTTTATCAGCAGAATCATAAAAGTCCTTCAGATTATGTTATTCCAAATCAGAATGACTATCCTAATTTTAGAACAAAATGCCATGTGGATGGGGGTCTGTTGTGTGTTGGCAGACTGAATAAACCAACAGGAATTATCACTTTTAAGTGTCATCCCAGATAATGTGTTAGATGCTGGTTAAACTCTGATCATGTGTTTCTGAAATGCAGTCCCACCCACCATTCCTATGACCTTTCTTTAACCCAATTCACATATTAAGAATTATAAGTGTGTGTACATGGGCATGGGGGAGTGGGGCATTGGAGACCAAGGGATATTTGGACAATTTTTGAAGCTATCCTTGCATGCAGTGATCAATGCAATATCAGGAGATCAACCCAAATAATCCCATAGCAATAGATTCTTCACCCCACCCCATTGTAGGTTATACTACTTTTTGGTTTCTGTTTTATTTTCATCCCGTTCTGTGTACCTGTCCAGCCATTATCTGTATATTTTCCCTAAATATTTTGTCCTAAATCCTATAATATGATTTGGTAGAATTTGATCCATCTTCTGAATTTATATTTTCTGCATTTGTTATACACATTTTCATCTTTGCTCCTTGTTAGTCTTTATAAAACTTTTAGTTACAAATGTGAAAATTAAGATATGTTCTTTGACATGATTATCCTATTTTCAAGGGAACAGCATTTTGCAATTATCCACGATTAGGCAGCAGCAGGATTAAGCAGAATGTGGTAGTACTATAAACAGAATATAGGCAAAGAGGTTGTTTTCATTAAGAACGTTTCAGAATAAATAACTTTTAAAACATCTATAATAATCAAAATACATATTAAGTAGAAATCAAAATCCATATTCCCACAAGAGAACAAAAATGCTTATATGATTAATCAATAATTGTTGCATAATAAAATGAAGTAGGTAGAACATTTTCAATCAATATTAAAATGGTGCAATATTTCTTTCTAAATGCTACTTTGCTAATCCTGTGTGAATCATCTGGCATAATGCATTTAAAATGTTACATATTTACACACGCTAACCAGCAATGCCATCTGCAAATGTTGTCCTACAATGAAAAGCTGCACATATTCCAAGTGCCTCTTCCTTAAGTTAATTTACTAATAGCACAGTAATATGCTGATCCTGTGCAGTGTTAGATCAACACAATAATAACCATGACATGCATTTACAGCAGGTAATGCCTGAGGGTGCATTTTGTTTTCATGCATCATACAAACATTTGTTTTATCTACTTGCCAGCTTTTAAATATTGCAAAGCTGAGAACTGTATTTACAAAGTTTTGTTGTGGTTGTTTGTCAACAATTGGAAAGTCTACTGAGATGTGTACTCTTTTGCATCATGATTTATGTATTATTTATGAATTAGCTGAATAGTGATAGATTATTTATGCTCTGACATTTATGGCATTTGTTCTAAAAGCCTCAACCAAACTTCATAAGAAATAAATAGAAGAAATCAGCACACTTATCACACAACCCTATTATTAAAAATGGATGCCAAACATGTTCTATGGTATTAAGGATTTTAAACAGAAAAAATCTTACTGGGAATTGTGAGGCAGTAGGAAAGTGCTGCTCTTGGGCATGAGTCCAACACAGTTAAAAATGGCAGGGGGCTCAGGTTTTAACCTGTATTTTTCCATTTGGTGGATCTCAACTACTGATGTTTAATTATACTTGTAGTACAAACTTCAGTAGCACAAGTTAAATATTTTGAACCCACTTCTATTTGAACAGCTTTGCTGCTAAGCTGCAATACTCTGAGGCTATTTAAGGTTCCTCAGGGGGTTTAAAGTTTTGTATGTAAACAAACGTGAACAATAGAAGTTCCTTTTAGCAAAACAATTATTCCTTTTGGGACTTGGGGGGGGGGCTATACTGTGGATAAACATTTGCTTTTTATGCAACTTTTACAGGTTTTTGAACTTTAAATGCATTTTACTGTTAAAGGGTGACACGAAGACCCCCAATCGTGCAACAGCTTACACACAAGCTTACCTCTATGAGTAGTCCAACCGAATTTTAAATGGGCAAGGGCTAAACTTAATTCTTAGGGAAGGGCAGACGGAGGAGGAAGTGATAAAGAAAGAGAAAGGGTAAACAATCAAAGCAGAGACAGAAAGAAATAAAATTAATATTTCAGGGATCAGCAAACTTCTATGTCCCATGTTTTGGGAGTGTCCTACATTGCCCTGTTGGCAGAATGGGATATATAGATTTGCTTTAAGTAGGCACACGTGTCCTAGCAACAAATGGGATAATAAAGGCCCCAGTCCTTCAACTATCCCCGTCCACTATCCATCTCCAGCAAAGGGAGTGGAAAAAATGAATGCTCTCAAGAGAGAAGGATTCCCTCAAATTAAAAAAGATATATAACTGGCCACATGAGAGCGAGAGAGAGAGAGCACAATCCTACATATTTTTTTCCATTCATTGAGATGTGGAAATAATATTTTTGTATTTTCATTACAATAGTACAGTAGGTTTCCTTTAGTGAGTAGCTTTTTCAAAAATACATTTTGTATTTTTACAGATAGAAACATAGAATAATGTCCACTTGGGAAAAAAAACAAGTATATGGAGGAAAAAAAAGCAGCAAGGTAACAAAAGGTGAGAAATAGCTAAACAAGAATGTAAAGAGATTAAAAATACAGGTGAAAGTGATTCCTTCTCAAAACCACCTTTATTTTAATTATGTTGACAATGCCCATTGAAGAGAACATGGGTATGTTAGAAACAATGAAACTTCTTTATAAAAAAAATACAAAAAAAACACAACACACCACCACCACACCATAATTAGGAAAAAAAAGTTTTTTTGACCGGATTTGACTGCATCCTCTTACACCCAGGCATAAAGGTCCAATTTTTATCTCCCCTAAATAAATCAGCCCAGATTCTCTGAAGCAAGACTTTCCTAGGAGGAGGATCTGGCAGCCCTAATAAAACAGGTAACCAACTGACCTTAAATCCGAGGAGACTCCTGTAGGTACCATCCTAGCTAGAAAGAAGCAGCTGACTAAGGCTTTTCCACTCCATGCATTTCTTTGGCAAGTGTTAGATAATGAGTGAGATGCTGCTGACAGGAAGTTCTTAGCACCTAACAGCTCCCCTTGTGACATCACACCTAGATTTTTCAAATGTGTTCACACCCTCATCTGATGTGCTCCTTTGAAAGGAGCCTGATTGTAGGTACTGATTTGCTTTGAAAATTCTGACCTACATGTCTTTCAGAGCAGCAAAGGGTCTTGTGGCACCTTATAGACTAACAGACGTTTGGGAACATGAGCTTTCGTGGGTGAATACCCACTTTGTCGGATGCATGTAGTGGAAATTTCCAGGGGCTAGAACCTGCTTCTTGCTTGCTTATATATACCTGCCCCAGGAAATTTCCACTACATGCATCCGACAAAGTGGGTATTCACCCACGAAAGCTCATGCTCCCAAACGTCTGTTAGTCTATAAGGTGCCACAAGACTCTTTGCTGCTTTTACAGATCCAGACTAACACGGCTACCCCTCTGATACATGTCTTTCAGAAGCAAACATAAAAAGCAAAGCCATTAAACACCAGCTTCAGTCCACTTCAAGTCATTGGGACTTAAGTGAGATGCCCAAGTGTTTTGCTGAATAGGGATGATTGCTGAATCAGGGTCCCAGTGACAATGTTACAAATGGGGTGGCTAGAACCATTGAAGGTAATCAAAGAGTTAAATCAGAAATCTTAGGTTTTATTAGGATGGGAAAAAAAATGTAGCTTTCAGGCTTCTGACAGTTTAATTGCAAATCTCTATCAGAAAAATATTAATACACTTCAGTAACCAAAAGTGAACAATGTTGTTTCACTTCTATATTATTCAAATAATAGCTATGTTAATGGATTTGGAAATAAAATAATTCTTTAGTAATAAGGAATCATGCTTAGCATTTATGTAGGACGTACTTCATGTTTAAAATGCTTTGCAGACACTAAGTAACCCTCACAGTCCCATCATGAGTTAAGTAAGCAAATAACTATCATCATCATCATCTATCTATCTTAGAGATGGGAAAATAGAGGTAAAACAGTTATGCAACAACAACTTGCACAAGGCTACAGAGGGAGGCGGTATCAGAGCCAGGATTATGGTGAAGTTCAGAAGTTCCTAGCTACCAGTCCTCTGCTCAAACCACACCTCTCTTGGATACAAGTTCCTTAACAAATACATACTGAATTAATTCAAGACTAATTTAAAAATTAGTCCAGTTAAAGTAAACTATAAACATTTGTTTATTAGCCTACAGGTCATATTTTATATCATATAAAATAACTATGTCTGCAAGTACACCGGGGTGGGCAAACTTTTTGGCCTGAGGGCCACATCTGGGAATGGAAATTGTATGGAGGGCCATGAATGCTCATAAAATTGAGGTTGGGATGCGGGAAGGGGGTGAGAGCTCCAGGGTGGGGCCAGAAATAAGGATTTCAAGGTGTGGGAGGGGGCTCTAGCATGGGGCTCCGGATGAGGAGTTTGGGGTGCAGGAGGGTGCTCCAGGCTGGAATTGAGCAGTTTGGAGGGCAGGAGGGGGATCAGGGCTGGGGCAGAGGCTATGGGGTGCGGAGAGAGGCTATGGGGTGCAGGCTCTAGGCGGTGCTTACCTCAGGCAGCTCCCGGAAGCAGCGGCATGTCCCTTCTCCAGTTCCTACATGGAGCCACTGCCAGGTGGCTCTACACTCTGCCCTGTCTGCAGGCACCTCCCCTGCAGTTCCCATTGGCTATGGTTCCCGATCAATAGGAGCTGCGAGGGTGGCTCTTGGGTCAGCGGCAGTGTGCAGAGCAGAGCCCCCTGGCTGCCCCTAGGTGTAGGAGCCAAGGGGCCCCATGCAGCGCCCCGCCACCCTACTCCCCAGTTGGAGCACCAGAGCGGGGCAAACCCCAGACCCCGCTCCCCAGAGGGAGCTTGAGGGCAGGACTAGAATGGCTGGCAGGCCAGATCCAGCCCACGGATGGTAGTTTTCCCACTCCTGAAGTACACAGATCTTATCCAGGGACAGAAGACTTTCATTTCCCACTAAAATATCATAATTGGAAAAACTGTTATCTCTGTGTTAGTATTATAACATCTAAAGAACTCTTATTCCTTAAAGCCCAGGCTCACAAGCGTCTAAGCAATCAGATTGGGATTGTTCAGCAGCTCACAGGAAGCATTTAGCACCTGGGATTGGGATAGGGATAGGTCTTAAGCTGCAAAGGGCTGAAACATTTTGGTGGATTCTCCATGCTCTCCCTCTCCTTTATGGCAGAAGAGCTCTCTCAAGAACCATGTTCTCCTCAGTTCTTGACCTGTAGCTACCTTCATTTTCAATGTGTGGAAGAGAAAAAAAAATAAATTGCTATTACTTCTACAGGGTCAAGATTATCTCACATTGCCACATCCCCATGGGATTGAAGAGGCCTATAATGTAGACTGCAGCTATCTCCCAGATCACTCCTGCACCTAGCATGTCTCCTCCCAACTCAGAAAGCCCAAGTCCCCATGGTATACCTTCTCCACAGTAGAGCCACAGCAATTCCCTTATGAGTCAGATCCATTCCTTTTAACCAAAATCTGAATTTTATCCTAGTTTTGAATTTGACCCAATACTTTATATACTCTGCTCTGTAGAAGTAAGTCATTTATGTTAATAAATCACTGATATTAGTCATAAAACTAAAGTTGTATATAAAAAAAGATGTGAAATTATAAATCACTTGCTGATTCATCATTGATGAATTACTAGCTATAATCTAATTTCTTATCAATGTATTGAAAAATGCCATGGGAGGCCTTATTTCTCAACTTTCACATGCACTAAATACAAATGCAGACTTAGCCAAAAAACTCAATTATTTTCCTCTATGAATAATTAATTCTGAAAGAAAAATGTGAATCTGCATTCCTAAAATAATCTATATTTTTATCTCTAGGGTATGTCTACACTGCAGCTGGGAGAGAGCCTTTCCCCCTAAGCAGACAGGCTTACATTAGTGGGAATCACCCCAGTGTGCTAAAACTAGCGATGTGCATAATGTGGAACCTGTGGCGTCTCGGGCTAGCCACCCAAGTGTGGATCTTGGAGGTAAGGTGGGTCCAAGCTCAGGTGTCTAGCTGATGCCACAAATTCCACACTACTATTTTTAGCACCCTCACTCAAGCCCTGCTAACATGAGTCTCTACTCAGGGTGGGAGATTTGCTCCCACCTGTCGTATAAACAGAGTATCACTTTTGAGGCAGCTGTAGTTTTTAGAATACAAATACATTCAATCGTTCACCTTTTTAATCGATAAAAATATAATTTTAAAAAACTGTTTATATGCAAAATCTTTAAATACCACATGGTACAACAGAGAATCTAATGAGAAGAAAGCACTCTGCCATTGCAAAAGAAACCCCATTGTGTTTACTCAGACAAAACAGCCATTGTTGTCAATGAGAGTTTTATACGATTAAAAACTGAGTAAAGACTGTTGGATGTGGTTAGAAGTATCTTGCTACTTCACTGCAAGCTCCATTTAAAATGGTTATTAGGAACAAGAACGCCTCTTGCACAAGTTTCAGTATGTAGACTCCTAGAAAACATGCACTCCTCTTTCAGGGTATTTGAGATAACAGAGGGAGTTAAGGATCTCAATACAAAAACTAAAAGGAAAAAATGTCCCATATCTTCAGACAAGGATATCAACAAAATCTGAAGTTATTAAAATAGTCCATCTAGAACGTCGCTCACATAAATAAGGCTAGGATTTTCAAAGGAAACTAAAGGTGAGTTATTCCAATGGTGGGAAGGGGAGAAGGCATGTAGCTCCCTTAAGCACCTTTGAAATTCCTGGCCCCAATGATTACAACATTTAACCTTTAAATTATGAGTTTGATCAGATTCTGAAGTCAAAAGAAAGTAAGGACACTCAGCACCACACAGAAGGCAGGATTGAGCCCTATGCACGTATGAGGTCAAACAAGTAATTGCACTCAGAAGATAGGTAATTGTTCATGGAAAAGAGCTATTCTCTGAACAGCAGCATATTTTACATGCACAGTTGCATGTTTGCACCAATGTGTGCTGGTTTGCATGTACAATTTAGGCATCTGTTCTTTTAAAGTATGGCCCAAAAGACAAGTTTAATACCTAAAATAAACAATATTTTTTAACAGTTTAAGGTAATTCTGTAGGAATGTAGCTCAGATGTCTAGGTATCAGGGGCGGCTCCAGGCCCCAGCATGCCAAGTGTGTGCTTGGGGCGGCAAGGCGCTCTGCTGGCGGGAGGTCCGCCAAAGCTGTGGGACCAGCGGACCCTGCGCAGGCAAACCGCCGGAGGCAGCCTGCCTGCCATGCTTGGGGCGACAAAATCCCTAGAGCCACCCCTGCTAGGTATCTTATAGCATCTCTTTCTTAAAAAAATGCCAACCATTTCAGAATAAGTTATTGACGCAGAGGTACTCAAGTAACAGATCTGACCAGCTATGAACTCTGGATTTCTACATACTTAACCTCTATCACTATAGACTAAAATAGTCAAATCTATAGCTTAAAGTATTACATTATTACTTGTCTTTCTAGTTATATATTTATACTGTGTACAGGAACATGTGTAATTGCTACAACACTACTTGCAGATTTGCACTAATGATTGGGAGACCTATTGTGAATTATATAATTTAGCAGATTAGGTTTTGATCCAAAGCATTGAAAGCATGTACTTAACTTTAAGACCGGATACAAAACATGCTGTACACAATAGGAGTCTTTCCACAATAGGCTTTATATCAGGACCTTAGAAAGCAAGTGAACACACAAACATCAAGCATAATGTATCACAAAAGAGACTATTTACTTTGTAGTATAGTTTTAATTATTTAGGATAGTACATCATATTATGCTAGCAAATGTACTGTAGTATCTTTTGGAAAAAAAAACAATGAATTCTTAGCAATATATGAGACTTCCCTGCAGCACTCTGCTATAAAACTCCTTGCTAACAGAGTGGAGAAAAAACTCCTTTTTTTGTGAGAATTGAAAAGTGTGCAATATAGCAAAATGTGAGGCTCTCTTGTGTTTGGCATTTTTAAAGCTGTTGTGACAGGTCAATACACAGCAGGGATGCTCTGCTTTCTCGTCTCTGAAGTACTTGTTCCAGTTTACGTGGGGGAAGCAAGTATGAGGAACAGTGTGGTAATGTATGGTGTGGTGGCGCTGAAATAATTGCATTTGTATACGTACAATAGACATGGAAGAGCTGTCTGAGTTTAAGGAGGAAAAAAAAGATATCGATACAGACAGAATTTCTTCAATTTCTGATAAAAATTATAAAATATATAAAGAAATAAAATGTACTTGATCAATGCATTATATCAGTAGTTCTCAACCAGCAATGTGTGTGTATCCCTGGGGGGTACACAGAGGCCTTCCAGGGGATACATCAACTCATCTAGATATTTGCCTAGATATTTGCCACATAAAAAGCACTAGCAAAGTCAGTACAAACTTAAATTTAATACAGACAAAATGAGAAAATAAGCAATTTTTCAGTAATAGTGTACTGTGACACTTGTATTTTTATGCCTGATTTTGTAAGCAAGTTGTTTTTAAGTGAGGTGAAACATGGGGGTACACTAGACAACTCAGAATCCTGAAAGGGGTACAGTAGTCTGGAAAGGTTGAGAACCACTTCATTATATCACTTAACTACCCATCAGTTGTATACTCAGAACATTCTGAAACTATTAAATAAAATTTTAAAAAAGGATTGATTTAAATACTTAATGTAAATTAGGGTCTCTTACTTGGCAAGTATACTTATGGTGTAAGGTACTATTCAACAACACAGTAAGAGTATTATAATCTGGCCATATATTAGGAATTTGTTTTAAATTAAACAAATATTACAGATTAAAATTATCCATATCTGTGTAAAACAGATTATATATATATATATATATATGGATGAGTTGGTTTATGGATGCAAATCCTCCCTGCCCTCAGCCCAAATGTGTTACAAATCTACATGCTATCCCTAACTGTTTCATTTCGAGTTTGGATCTCCAAGTTAACTGAAATTTGTGTAAAAACTCATTACCTAGATAACTCCTCAAGTGTCATTTATCTCTAATCAGCCTCAAGCACAAACTATCCAGTTAAATTCAGCAGTAATTAATACTGCTCAAAAGCCATCTGTTTTAGACAGATGCATAAAAAAAGGTAAGGATTTGACAAAGAAGGTTAGCTCTTCACCACTCTATACCCTTTTTCAACATTAACAATCACATGATCAAAATACCTATGCTTATGGAGATAGCCTTTTTGGTAAATGGCAATACAATTTGTCCCAATATTTAGGGATACAGTCTGATCTGGTAAGGTCTCATAGGAATCCTATCACCAGAATTCCTATCACCGGTTCGCCATTCCCAGCCAATGGGAGCTGCAGGAAGTGGCGGCCAGCACGTCCCTGCGGCCTGCACCACTTCCTGCAGCTCCCATTGGCCAGGAATGGCAAAATGCAGCCACTGGGAGCTTGTGGGGAGGGCCTGCATGCCTGCAGATGGTCAACGTAAACAAAATGTTTCATGGCCAGTCAGCAGATTAACCTGATGGGCCATGTGCCAAAGGTTGCCGACTCCTGAGTTATGCAATGTTCAGTTTATTCAGTTCAAGCAGAGGGTTGGTCTCTGTTTTCCTAACCTTAATTGCCAAATTTCCACAACCTTTCAGAACATCCTTTAGGAGAAAGAGTAGCATATAGCATCCTCCCAGATTCCCTGCACATAGAGCCCTCCAAAATATCTGACAAGCAAAGTAATCAAACCAGTAAATGTCAGAAGAACAGAGAGGTCTTTACAATTCTGTGTGATAAATTCCCATACAAGTTTGTTAATTTTTGAAGAGTGATCTTCAAGACTTCTTACAAAAAAGAAAAGAAAGATTGACAGACCCAGAGACACAAATAAGATATTCCAATAACTACTCACCAATTCAAACATTAGCTTCATTTTTCCCCCCACAGGAACCTGTAGAACCTCCCATCTTTCCACCATTTTAACATGTTCATTTCCCAACTGCTAACAGCACTCTTGAAATCAGTCTTAAAACCTCTCTTTTCAGCCATGGAAGTGTGAACATGTCCCTGTTTAGAGGCAATCAACCCAGCTCTGGGCATCAGCCAGAGTGGTTGCTCATGAGTTCTGTGAAGGAAACACTTTACTCTAGGGACTGAGCACTCAGACCTGTTGTCACATTCCAGGGTACAATCCAGATCAAAGAGGGGCCTGTGATAGCTGCAGCCCTGACCCCAACAGCCTATCAACAACATACCAGTCACACCCTGGCTTCCACAAGCCTTGGTTAGGACTTGCAGGGTGACCCCAACACCCTCCCAGTCCTGAATTTTCCCCAAAACATGTGTTCTGCACTGTGCAGCCCTCTCCTGGGCAGTTCAGGTATCAGCATTCAATGCCCTGCAAAGAGTCAATATTCAATAGTTTGTTACTTTAACTGATGTTACCAAACAGTTCAGTTTAAACACAGCACTGGATTAGTTTAGATGAAAAATTAAAAACACATTTATTAAAAAAAGGAAGATAAGATTTTCAGTGAATTCAAGTATAAGAGATCAAGTTAGAAATGAAGTGGAGTCTTCTGAGAATTACCCTTCAAAGTAAAGTTTATTCAAACAGTAGGAGACTCCATGCTTTTTCTCCTCACCTGCCTTTACTGAAAGGCCAATTTGCTGAGTCTCCTGCCATCTCCTCCTCCCCATGCTGTCTCGAGGATCCTGTTTATTAGTTATATGTAAACTGAGGTAAAACACAAATGTCTTTGTTTAGGATACAGCTGCTTAACTTTTTGCCTAGCCAGGGCTATGCAATTCTGAGCATGTGCTATCATCATCATATAGGTGGAGTCATAAAACTTTAAATACTGCATTGCTATATACATTTCGCCATGATATTAAATGGCCAGCAATTATTAGTTTACAAAATATGTGAGGTATTTGGACAAATATTACAATTACATGTAGGATATGACTACATGGGTGCTTTCAGTTATACCTGTCCAGCACTCCAAGCCCCTGCAGACTCTGTTATGGTCTATTGGGATTTTTCTTGTGCTTAATTTGCTGTGCGGGTCATGGGGAAGTTGAAGAAAGGACGTGTATTCAATTCTTTAACTTTTTTTTTTTTAAATAAAAAGGCTGTTTTGCACCCAAGGAAAAAGCAAAGAAGAACAAAGATATTTGTTATGTCCACCTATGGCTTTGCTGCATGCTTAAAATTACCAATGCAAGATTAGGCCCTAAAGGTTCATGTCTCTTGACAAAAGTGGTTACGTTCAAGAATGCTGGGAACTCTGGCTCACATTAGTTTATAGCAACTATAATATTAAGTGTGTATCATTTACAGTAAAAGTCTCAATATTGTTATAACATTATAAATCAAGTTCATTTATTAAGTCCATTATATTTAGTGGCTAGCAAAGTTATGAATTTAAGCTCCCAGGTTTTTCTTGTGAAGATGGTAGGTTTTGGGCTGTATAAGTAGGGGCATTGCCAGCAGATTGAGGGATTGATGAGGCTTCATCTGGAGTACTGTGTCCAGTTTTGGGCCCCACACTACAAGGAGCATGTGGACAAATTGGAAAGAGTCCAGTGGAGGGCAACAAAAATGATTAGGGGGCTGGAGCACATGACTTATGAGGAGAGGCTGAGGGAACTGGGATTGTTATTCTGCAGACGAGAAGAATGAGAGGGGATTTGATAGCCGCTTTCAACTACCTGAAAGGGGGTTCCAAAGAGGATGGATCTAGACTGTTCTCAGTGGTAGCTGATGACAGAACAAGGAGTAATGGTCTCAAGTTGCAGTAGGGGAGGTTTAGGTTGGATATTAGGAAAAAAAAACTTTTTCACTAGGAGGGTGGTGAAGCACTGGAATGGGTTACCTACGGAGGTAGTGGAAATCTCCTTCCTTAGAGATTTTTAAGGTCAGGCTTGACAAAGCCCTGGCTGAGATGATTTAATTGGGGATTGGTCCTGCTTTGAGCAGGGGGTTGAACTAAATGACCTCCTGAGGTCCCTTCCAACCCTGAGATTCTCTGAAATGCCAAGGGGCCATTTATTTATATAAAAAGTCAGTTGATCTACCATAGAAATCCTGGTTGTGCCCAAATCACTCTGATAGGCTTCTTCCCCCTCCATCCTCTTCAGAGTAGGTCATGGTGGAGCTGTGTTTTTTCACAGATTTTTTATGATAATCTAGTCTGATCCCCCGCATAGTACAGGCCATAGACTTTCACCCAGTAATTCCTGCATTGAGCCCATAACTTATGGCTGGGGTACAGCAAATCTTTTAGAAGACATCACTGCCAATGGGGCTCACTTCCAGTTTATATCTTATGTTCTTAAAAGCTCATGCTTCACCCAGCCACTTTCAGGGGTCAGAAAAGGATCTCCTTCCTCCAATGTATTCGGGGTGGGATGGTTGATCTCCTTCCTCTGAAGCATCAGGGATGGCCATGGCTGGAGATGAGACATTGTAAGGGGAGGGCCAGGGCTTGGAGATATCTCTCTCTCTCAGGTGCTTAACTAGCTGGCTCTCTCACATGCTCAGGGTCTAACTAATCACCATATGTAGGGCCAGAAAGTTTCCCACAGGTCAGACTGGCAGTCAACTCGGTGTGGGGGCGAGGGAAGGAGGGTGCAGATTGCTTTCCTCTGCAGGCTCAAGCCCTGGTGCACCTTGCTCCCTTCTATTCTCTACTTGTGGCACATAATAGCCTAGTCTCCTGTGCAATGTAAAAAACTTTGATCTAATTTTGATTGTTGGGTTTAGTGTGTGGGTGCTGGGTGGTGACATTCAGGAGGCCAAACTAGATGATCTCGTTGTCACTTCTGGCCTTAATTTCTACGGACTCAGGTAATAGAGAATCCACCACATCCTTTCATGTGTTGTTCCAATGGCTAATTATCCACACTGTTACAAATGTGTGCTTTAGAGTCATGGAGATAGGAAGGGATGAGAAGAGTTCACCCTTATTTGGATTTCAGCAGACACACAGTACCCCAGAATTTGGTGCAAAATTAATTTAATGAATATGGAAGATGCCAGTTTCACAGTATGTATTTCTACCACTTCTTTTCAGATTGTTTACTTGAAGTCAGGGCTCCAGATTTCAAGACAAGTGAACTACATCCAAAGCAATGGTATTCAGATGATGATCATCCCCTAAATGCTTAGAATATATCCTATGAAGTATAACAGCTGAGAGCAGCAACTATAAGACGACACAATGCAAACATGTGGGAAAGGGAAATCTCACTCTGGGAACATCTTTGCCTTGTTTATCAATGATGGCAGGGTTTCCCCAATGACCTCAGTTAATTCCAGGTGAATGCTGGAGGGCAGAGATAGCTTTTGGCTGGGGGTTCCCTAATCTTGGGGAGGTGGAACTACAAGGACAAGTCTCAGAATTTATTTTAGAACAATAAAACAAGCAGGCTTTTAGCCTTTTCTTATTAATAAAATTTTGAAAATTTAAATCTATCCTTAATGTTGAAATTCTGTCACAATTTTTTCCCCCAAAAGGTAACAGGAAAAAAAAATCTAAGGAATGAGATTAGAAAACTCTGTAATAACCAGAAGATTTGTTCACACTCAGTGTGAACACATTTAGCCAAGTAACCCCCCTTTTTTTGCTGGCAGTCAATGGAACAGCTCACCTGCATAAGGGCTATTCTTATGAGTAATGTTTGCCAAAAAAGGCTCCTAAAGATACCAGGTCCATGAAATCAATAGAGCAGTTGCATTCCACATACAAACAGGAAATTATCTCAAAGATTTCAAAACCACAGAAACAAACAGGGAAATCTTGGGGCTGTATTCAAAGTCTGGACCAAATTTAGTCACACTTTCAGTCAATGGAGCTAAACTTGCATAAAGAGTTGCACCCCGGTACACTACAGCTCAACTAGCCCTAACAACCAGTACATTTTCCACCACTCAGAGCTGTTAAAGAACCTCTGTATAATAGACCAAAATACTGTCCATTGCAACAGACATTAAGATATAAATGAATAAATGATGAAAGTATGTAAAAACAAAACTATTCATACTACAATTTTTGCATTGTTTTCAGTTTAATTGAATAGCCATCCAACTGCTTCTTAAGTTTATGTAATTGTCTTTTCACTTTAAGCATCAGTTGCATTTTTTTTCTGGAAACAATTTTCTGAAAATAGGAAAAACATTTTTATAGGAACATTTTTCCCTTGACATATACTACAACAGTTTCTGAAAGGATTTTATCCTGTTGACTGAGCATTAACATGATAAAAGGTATGGATTGAGAGCATAAAAATGATTGCTCTTTAGATAGATGCTGTTTTATAATAGTTAGCATCCTCTGTTGCAAGGAAAGGGATTATCAATTGTCACCAAGAATTCTCTAGATTTTAGAGATTAAAAAATTCAGAGCTTCCCTAGATTAGTATGAATGTGCTATTTTCTTTTGGCTAATCTCCATGAGGCTGCACTTGTTAGTTCTGTGCTTTGTTTCTGCATTTTTGTCATGAGGAAAAAACAAACAAACTAACTTTTGGACGTTTTCTGCTTATCTGCATACATGATCTCTTCTTACAAGAATAATTTTGGAACTATAAATATGGGAGCTCCATTTCTATCCTCAGTGTAATAACTCATTCATACAACAAGTATAAGAAGGTGCAAAATATATCACTTATGTCAAGACGAGGAAAACACATTGTAGGATAGTTATGAAATTAAAAAGTTTTCTTAACCAAACTTAAGCTAATAATATATTTACTTTATAGTTTGTGGCTAGTAAAAAAAGGCCCTAATCAACAAGTAAAGGAAGGCCACAAGAAACAGGAGTTATAAGACCAGAATGTAGTGGGAAGAATGTCTGGTTTAAAAACAAAACTAATAAAACAAAAGGTAAGTTCTCTCAATGGTAAGAGTGGCTGCAGTAACAAGACAAAGAAAAACTGTCTTGTAAAAAAGCATGAACCTTCCCACTTACCAGTGTTATCTTGAAATTAAGGCTGTGTCTACACAACAGATCTTACACCTGTACTGCTGCAGCTGTGCCACTGTAAGGTCTCCAGTATAGTCACTCTATGCCGATGGGAAGATGCACGGCAGTAGCTTTCCCACAGAGATAGCACTGTCCACACCGGTGCTTTTGTCAGTGAAATTTATGTTGGTCGGGGTTTGTTTTTTCACACCCAACCAACAAAAGTACTAGTCTAGACAATGCTTACGGCCTGTGAAAACAAGAGCAATGGAAGAAAAAATAAATAAATAAAAGGAACTGGGGAGAAGGAAATAAGAAGGGAAAGTCTTGGAGAGAGAAAAGTAACAATGAAACTGGATTTTAGCTGAATCTAGCAATTGATAAACCTGTTTGCTGAAGTATATAAAGACAGCTATGAATTTGACAATTTTTATCAATCCAATCATGCTGGGGCACATCCCTTGGCCCGCACTGCTTCCCGCAGCCCCCATTGGCCTGGATGGGGACCGCAGCCAGTGGGAGATGTGATCGGCCGAACCTGCGGACGCTGCAGGTAAACAAACCGGCCCGGCCCCCCAGCTGATTTCCCTGACAGGCCGTGGTGCCAAAGGTTGCCGATCCCTGGACTAACGTAACTCTAAAACTGAGATTGAGCTGGATTTTCAGAGAGTTGGAAAACAAGGAGCTGATTCAATTCCATTATATTTTTTCTTACTAACAATATGGGCTAGACTGACTGCATATCCATGCACAGAATATGGGGAAATGAAAACCCACTAAACCCCCCCCACAGAGTACCTGGACCTTGGTCTGGGTGCATAGGTATAAGCAGATGCTGCAACCCCACTCCTTGGCAAATCTCTCACCTCCTTTCCTACTAATACCACCACTTCGAAGGCCATCACACACCTCCTCCAGTTTGGTTTTATCAGTAACTCAAAAACCAATATAAATTTTTTGCCTAAGCATCTACCCTTTGACTAGGGTTTTCCTCTAGTTCCACAATTCCCCTACCCAAAAGGAGAATGCCCATCCTTTTTATATCCTTCTCCACTTGCTTAGCAGATGGATGGTGAGGGACTAATAGGCGCCAGAGATTTGGCTCTTCCCTCTGCCTCAAAATGCACTAACCAATCTGCTATTCATAAGGGCCAGTAGATGATCTGTTGGATCAAGGGGGGAAAAATTGTGCCTCTCTGAGGCATAATTCCTCACAGAGGTGCTTGTGAAAGACTTTACCTCTACTCTGAATTCTAAGCTAGCCTCATATCAGGATCTTCATGCTCTGTTACAGATGGGGTAGGGATTCAGCTTGTTCATAGATATAAAAAGCCTGTAGAAACTCACATCAGTGTATTTTTGCCACTAAGTCCATTTCCCAAGCTTGAGTAACAATCAGCAGACAGCCAATCCTCAGAGAAAACCATTCTATTATTGTATTTACTTTATTGTGCCATTCACAAACTGTTGCTAGAAGCTACAAATTAGCCACGATAAATGAACCACAAAGAATTGAAGTGTCATGTAAACTAGTGCAATAATTTGAACATTACAAGGGGAAAAAAAAGGAAATCACTATGCTCTGCTCAGCAATAATGTTAAAGTTTAATAGCTGGAAATCTAGCAACCATTGAACTAAAAATTGCCTTTGCATGAATTTTCTTCATTAACTAGACTTAGAAAAATATTGTCATTAGAGTAATTATGGTTATGTATATTTTAATTAGATCTGAGCAGAACTAGTTCAGTAGTTTATGTACTTCCAGGCATCTACAAAGGTGGGTAATTTCCTGGCTGTGCCAATACCTACGTGCAAATCAGCATAGCAAGTTATGTCTCTCTCTCTCTCTGTATCTCTCATCATCCCCAAATTAATGTCTATCCTATATTTTATGTTCAGTTGTACCCTCCCTACTTATGGGAATATCACATGCCTTGCTCCAGCTTACTGAACTTGACACGATTCTGGCTGCAGCAGTCCTACTCCCCCCTTATTGCATGGCAGTTTTGGGGGAGCACTAGTGCCAGGATCTCTCTATGGCCGTTTGTGACCAGGGCATTTCTGGGTTCAGGACAAAATTATGGTGTGGACTCCAGTAGGGTGCAAAAATCCAGAGTGTTCCTTAAGGGCAGTCATCCCTCTCAGATGGGTGCAACCTTCAGTAGGAAAACCACACACAGTAATCCTGTACTGAGCCTACCTTCCCCCAGGGAGACTATGGCCACTAGCAGTCTCTGAGTGGGTGCTGATCCCCACCAGCCCTTATCTCCAGGAGCTGGAATAGGAGGACTTCTTTTCTTGCCAGCCCAGCAGCAACAGAGCTGGTGTTCCCCTTCAGCCACCCCCTACCATGCCTGACAGCACATGCAGGATTAGTAGGGGGCTGGTGGAGCCCATAGCTGCTTATTAACCCTTGTTAAGCCAGCATGACATTTTATACCCCATGACAGTGTTTGCAAGAGAAGTCATCCCTTGCTGTTGCTGTGACTCCTGTTGCTGAGCACCTAGCTTCCAAACCAGCTGCTGCTGTTTGCCCACCATCTGTTGCAGAAGCTGCTGCTGGTTTTTTATCATCAATTTTAGCATCTGCTCCAGCTCTCAGCCTAGGTATGTTTGAAGATCCATGCCGCTCAGGCCTCTCTCTTCTACAGGGGCTAGTTTGCTGCCCACATTTTTTGCCTGATTTGACCAGGACACTTCTGGGCTTGGGACAAATCAGTGTGGACTCCAGTGGGGAGCAAAAATCCAGTGTTTTGTTTTTTTGAGAGTGGTCGCTCCCCTCAGAAGAGGGCCACATGCAGAAATCTTACCCAGACCAAAAGGTCAGTCAGTCTCTGGTAGAAAAGCACACATAATAGTCCCATGCCAGACCTACCTTCCCTGAGGAAGGCTCTAGTCCATCCTGGTGCCTAGCAGGCTCTCTTTCAGAGAGCAAGAATAGGAAATCTGTTCCTCCTTCCAGCCAGGCAGGAACTGAGCTGGGCCTTCTCCTTGTAACTTCCCCCTCCAAACCTGAAAGTGCAGACAGGAATAGCGGGGCAGGCCTGATTGAGCCCTCAATAGCTTGTTAACCCTTGCTAGTTCACCCTATCACACTATGGCACCCCAATGCAATCCCTGAAAATGCACATGGGGGCTGGTGAGGGGAGACATGGACTTTGTGGAAAAGATGATACAGCTTGATAAAATATGATTTTTTGGGCATCTCCACAAATCTGGGGTTGATGTGTCAATCTCCTTCCCCTGCCCAGGGTCATCAACTCCTCCCCTAAGCATCCAAGCTCTGGCTCCTCCTAGATTCTTCAGGCCCATGTGAGACACTGCCATTCCAGCAGAAAACCCTGTCCCTTCCATGGAGATCCATGCCAAGCTGGCATGCATGCAGAGAGACATGCTGCAGAGAGAGAGAGAGAAAATCAAGCTAAGCTAAGCAACCAATTATAGCTTAAGTTCTGCCAGCATTACTCACACGGAGTGGCACTCTGTTCTCCTATAGTCCTAATGAAATCAGTAGTAGGTCTCGAAGACAGCTCCTACACAATAAGGCACCAAAATATGTCTCAATGTTTTTAACTGTAACCCTGAAAGTGTTTTCCAAATAGCAGATCATGGAAAATCATGTCAGCCATATTAGCAAAAATATATCCCTATAAGAATGCCCCAGAATTATCTCCAGACTGTTTTACTTGTAGTTGTTTTGTTCAGAAAAAAAAAAAAATTCATTAAGATCTATACTATATAATATAATATGATATATGTCACACAGTAGTTTTACAGAGAGAGAGAGATTGCCTTTTTTCTTTTCCCTTCTTTCTTCCTTTCAGTGAATCAAAGACAAAAAAAAGAAAAAAAGAGAATGAGTGATGTGAGTGAGAAGTGATGATGCAAGTGATGCAGATTTTCAAATATTTCACAAAAATATTATTACTTACCTGCCACTTTGGGGCTGCTTTTACCTTTACTGTTGTTTTTCTGTACATCTACAATTTTGTAGTCCTCCTCCTCCTCCTTTCCCCAGTAGTTCCTGTTCAGGGTAAGCAATAAGAACTAAAAGCACTAGCAATAAGCAAAAAATTGCAAATTGTAAGTATTTTAGTCATTGCAAGTATTTAAATTTATTTAAAAAATTTTTTAAAAAATTTAGATTTAAAATTTTAGAAAGAATTTAGAAGAGATTAAAGAGATATATTTTATTTCAGCCCCAGAGGGGAGGGAGGAGGGAGGAAGGGAGTGGACATGAGATGAACCATGGGTACTATGGATACTTACAGCACGGCCGGGGGGCAGGAGCATAAGGGGGGGGGGCAGCCTAGCCTTTAGGTTCTTACAGCCTTACCCATAAACAGCCACCCCATACAGGAGCATAAGAAGCAGCTGCTGGGAGCACTTTGTGCTCTGTGCTTGAGTAACTGAGAATCATCAGGCTCAGAATTTCTTCTTCCGAATCATCTCATAGTCATAGGAGACTGGAAGAGGTCTTCTAGTGCAGTCCCCTGCACTCAAGGCAGGAATAAGTATTATCTAGAGTTATCAGTGATCCTGTTAAGTTTTATATGTACAAAGATCAAAGAAACTTATTTTCTTATTTTAATATTTAACTATCCTCTCCAACTTGAAAAACTTTCATTTATTGAAACATATAATACTCTGGTCAATAACCTTCGTCTCTCAAACTATGATTTTCTTTTCTCCTATTCACAGGTGAAAAAAAGACTAACCATCCCAAACTTTTAGTTATTCATATTGGCCTCAGACAAACTTGTTTCAAGAATCACAGTTCAGCCAACTTATTACACAACACTTGAATGAAGAAAATAGATGATACAGAAATGTTTGACTTATCATATCCTTTTATCTCAAACCATTAGGTATTACTTCACAGGTATATGCACCAGTTCATGACCACAAAAGAAAAGCTATGATTAACAATACTTTTGTACTTTAATCTGGTACATTATATTTAAACGGACTTCTGAAATAATATGGTAATTAATGGTTTGCTAAAGGTGCTTTAGCCTAAGATATTAATCCTTCACCAAAAAAAAAAAGTTCATATTTTAGAAAAATTCTCTTAAAATGTAAAGCTGCCAATACATTATACCATCTCTGTTCTCTACCACTATTAATTCCAAGGTTATGGGGGAGGGACATGCTGTGGAAGGGGGAACACAATTAGTGCAAGTTTCTCTCATCAGACCAGATTTGATATTTAGATAAACTCTAGTCCAATTCAATGGATCATTCTGTATTCAGGGTGTGTGGGGGGGAATCTAACAAAATGGTAAGATACCCAGTTCAGAGCTCCCTCTCTCTCAGATCCTTGAAGTAAGAAAGGCCGTTCTGAAATGAATAAGGATGTCTCTCCAGAAAGCTCAAAGAAAAGAAAAGCACATAATGTAGCAATAAGAAGTTTCAGTGCCACACAAGCCTCAGAGATATCTGTGCATTTCAATAGGTTCATCTTGAAGGGAAAGCAAAATAAAATGCCTGATATAGATTTAAGGCAGAAAATAACTTTGGTTGATGGAAGAGAAACATTCTGAATATACTGGAGGTGTGTTAGATTTGCATTGTCTGAATATTACATACTTTGCTACCAAAAGAAACACCAATACTGACTGTACTGTTCACTATAAGATTTAATTTAGCTACTAATTTCACTATTTCAATTTTTGAAGATGGCATCACTTTGTATTCAGAACTTGGGAAAGAACTTTCCAAAAAACAATGGAGTAATATACAGAATTTGTAAAATTAAAAAGTTACATGAATAAGTTAACATTCTTACTTCTTAGGGTCAGATTCTGATCTCATTAACTCCAATGTGGATCTGGAGCAAATAAATGACCTCAGAGTAATCCCAGATGATTCACACTAATGTAACAGAAATCAGTGTCCTTTTGTTAATGGTTAATGCTTTGAGGGAATTTGAAAAAATTCCTTCAATATTGGCCTGCTAGAGTCCAACTTTAATGGACGTCAAATTCCTGTTGACTTCAATGGTAGCAAAGTTAGGTCTATGCTAGACAAATTTGAAAATCCAGCCCTCTTTTCCTATAAAGTTTGCTATTTGGACAATAAATTTTGCCTACATATCAGCTTTGTAATTTGCCACGTTAACACTGGCTTCTGCTGACAGAAGTGCACTTTGAGACTTTGAAGACAGCCAGTTAATGGGCTGAAATTAATCTGATTCAGTCTAAAGCTATTACAACCAAGCTATCAGATGGCTTTCTGTTCTGAATTGCCTAAGCACACTGAAACATTAGGGACTGAAGTCTCACTCCCTCTGTCCTCCAATGAGAAATGGCGTTGTTTCAAGTCATCAGTGCTGACTGCTGTGAACTCAGTGCTAAGACCTACCCTTCAAATATCATCCATGGATCAGCCTGGAGATGCTCACAGCATTTCGAACTAAGGAAATAGTGAAGCTACAATTTGAGTCTTCAAAGACATGTTAGTAGACCACAAAAGCAAAGTCTGAATGGGTTTGACTTGAGAACATTGTTAAGTCATCATGCAAAGAAAAAGGAATCCAGGCTGCCAGTTTAGAACAGGCTGTTGCCAGGCACGATCTTCACACCCTTTACTCAACTTCATGGTGTTTTCAGAGAAGGTGGCATAAGAACAGCCATACTGGGTCAGACCAAAGGTCCAGCCAGCCCAGTATCCTGTCTGCCTACAGTGGCCAATGCCAGGTGCCCCAGAGGGAGTGAACCTAACAGGTAATGATCAAGTGATCTCTCCTGCCATCCATCTCCACCCTCTGACAAACAGAGGCTAGGGACACCATTCCTTACCCATCCTAACTAATAGCCATTAATGGACAAATTCATGGAGGTTATCTAGTTCTCTTTTAAACCCTGTTATTGTCCTAGCCTTCACAACCGCCTCAGGCAAGGAGTTCCATAGGTTGACTGTGCGCTGTGTGAAGAAGAGCTTCCTTTTATTTGTTTTAAACGTGCCCAATTTCATTTGGTGACCCCTAGTTCTTATATTATGGGAATAAGTAAAGAACTTTTCCTTATTCACTTTCTCCACACCACTCATGAATTTTATATACCTCCATCATATCCCCCCCTTAGTTTCCTCTTTTCCAAGCTGAAAAGTCCTCGCCCCTAATCTCTCCTCATATGGGATCCGTTCCAAACTCCTAATCATTTTAGTTGCCCTTTTCTGTACTTTTTCTAATGCCAGTATATCTTTTTTGACATGAGACCACATTTGTACGCAGTATTCAGGATGTGGGAGTACCATGGATTTATACAAGGGCACTAAGATATTCTCCATCTTATTTTCTATCCCTTTTTTTAATGATTCCTAACATCCTGTTTGCTTTGACGGCCACTGCACACTGCATGGACATCTTCAGATAACTATCCATGATGACTCCAAGCTCTCTTTCCTGATTAGTTGTAGCTAAATTAGCCCCCATCGTATTGTATGTATAGTTGGGGTTATTTTTTCCCCCAATGTGCATTACTTTACATTTCTCCACATTAAATTTCATTTGCCATTTTGTTGCCCAATCACTTAGTTTTGTGAGATCTTTTTGAAGTTCTTCACAGTCTACTTTGGTCTTAACTATCGTGAGTAGTTTAGTATCATCTTCAAACTTTGCCACGTCACTGTTTACCCCTTTCTCTAGATCATTTATGAATAAGTTGAATAGGATTGGTCTAAGGACTGACCCTTGGGGAACACTACTAGTTACCCCTCTCCATTCTGAAAATGTACCTTTTTTTCCTACCCTTTGTGTTCCCTGTCTTTTAACCAGGTTTCAATCCTGGAAGGATCTCCCCTCTTATCCCACGACAGCTTAATTTATGTCAGAGCCTTTAGTGAGAGTTTTCCTGTACAGAATCAGAATGGCAGCAGCAGCCATAATCTGCAGGATCAGTTGCATCAACGGGAAGATCATTTCAAGATGCTCCTCAATTGTTTGTCACCTTCAGTCCCTCTTCTATTTGAAAAAGTGCAGGAAATTCCGGTAGATCCATCTTCCTTCAACCAAGAAAAGGTCTTTATGTCAATCCATAAGTTGAAGCCTGGGAAGGCACCAGTGGTTTGTAACATTACCCCGAGCTGCTGAAGACAGGGGAGAGTACTGTTTCATGAATGAAATAGGTTCTTCCAAACCATCTGGTATACTAATATCCCCAATGACTGGAAGAAAGCTGTTTATTGCCCTTTTTGAACAGAGGCAGAATAAGTAATAATGTAGCAACTATAGAAGGATTATACTATTATCAGTCCCAGGAAAAGTCTTTGCTTCCATTTTAATATCTCAAATCATGACACCCTTTATGGCAAAGGCTTGGATACCAAGTATAGCTTTAGACCCTGGTTGTCCCATTACTGACCAGATTTTTACCTTAAGACAATTTTTGGAGAAGATGGCCGGATTTAATAAGCTGCGCACAGCACTTTTATAGACTTCCATCAGTGCATTCAGCAATTTTGTGCGATCTGATGAAGCATCTTGACATCCATAGGACAATAGTGTCATTGACAGAAAATCTCTACAATGGAACTAAAAGATGTGGTTGCGTCAATGGCAGATACAAAGCATGTTTTCCTATCTCCATGGGAGTTTAGCAAGACTGTGACCTGTCACTATCAATATTGGCATGGTTTGGGTGAAGGATTACCTTGATGAGGCAGCTATCAGCAACATTCAGCTGACCACCATTCTGTTTGTCATTTTATGGTTGGCTCAGTTTGGTGAATCACTACAGCTGATGGCCAACCTGGTTGGTCAAGAAGTAGCATGCATTGATTTGGTGTTTAATCCTGATAAAACAAAGTCCCTGGCCATTGACATCAAACAGCCTCCAGCTCCAGATTACAACCAGCTCAGTATTAACCTGACCAGATGGGATATTCAGCAGGTTGCAGCCAACAAATATTTGGGCAACAAATACACTGTGCTGGAAAATTCTTGAAAGATATGGATGCTGGTATAGCAGTAGCTGCAGCTATGTATCAGGCCCTTCAGCGGCCTCCATATGGATGTTGTGACATCAAGCTTCCTACAAAGCTGAGGATCTATAGAACCAGTTATCCAACTCTGTTGCATGTAAGTGAAACATGGGCACTAAGGAAGGCTGAAGAAAACTGCACTGACATTTTCAGTTTTCATCTTCTCCATTAGCTGCTCCATATCAAGTGGCAGGAGAAGATCAGAAATGAAGCTGAACACAGCAAGCACCTCTATCAGCAGGGGCTTAGTTTCTGCAGCTTTCTTGGTATGGACATATAAAAAAGGAAAGGGCAATGAATTCTGAAGTGTGTACACCAAACAATTTTCCTACACATCCGACAATCACATCGGCACCAAAACCTTTAATGATGTGACAAGATTGCCAGTGACTGACAAACTGAAGATACAATCAGACCACCTTAAGCACCTTGCCGGAGCTCAATCCAGATGGAGCTCGCTTGAAAAGGCCACATCCTTTGGGATTTGCCATTATGATGAAGAAGTTAGGAAATTGACCAAGAACCAGGGTTTTTATGGCATTTTGTATTAACACAGATAGTAGTTTTTCCTCAGAGGAATTTAAGAAATTTAATGAAAACTATAGGAAGAAGAGAAACAAAAGCTATAGAAATAGTTATGCCTTTTTATCCCACTGGAGAGAAATTTACCTGGAAGTTGTATAATATGAAGGCAACTCTTTTGACATTCCTTGTTATCTGTTGTTTTCTTCCTTTGTATAAAATATATGCCTATCAGATTCAGTTTGTGTTAATAAAAAAGAAATAGTGCTTCCATTAAGGAGATGGCTATTCAAATTATACCCTGGAGATTATTGTGAACTATTATTATTCTTACAATGTCACATGGAGAACATTCCTGGAAAATCCTTCAAAACTCCTCTATTCAGTAGCATTTTAAAGACAGATAGCTAGCCCTTCTTAAAAGACTTTATGGGGGGCAGTCTCATAAAAGAACCTAAGGATTCCTTAAATCCAGTGCTGAACAGCCACCAAAAATAGGACAGACAGCTTGCAGAAACTTACTATCAGCCAGATTTTAGAAGGCATATTTCATTGCAATATCACAAGACACTAGATTTTTGTTAAAAATACCAGCCCTGAGTGTCAGGTCAACAAAAGAAGGCAGGGAGTTTTCCCACACTGCAATCTGTTTTAACTCTCTATGTAGTGATTGACAGACTAGATTAAAGTTTTAGGAGTGTTCAAGGGATATTCAATGGCATCTCTGAACATACTAGTTTTTTTAAGTATAACAGCTGTTCTAAAGCCCTTGAGTCATATTACAAGGTCCTGGAACACAAAAGCAGCCAACGGTTTCTTGGCACAGAGAAGCTCCACAAAACAGAAATTTCCTTCTATCAAGGAAGTTTTTCCAGTCTGAAGTTTGAGAGCGAGCTTTGAGCTTTATAGAGGGAGATTTAAATTTGACTTCTCTTCCCCTCCACCCCTTTTCTTTTTCAGCAGCAGGGCAAGGTAGTGCTGTACCGCAAATGAAAGCGGGGCACACTTAAAGTAGGCTCTCAGTCTCAAATTAGTTATAATTGCACAACACAACCTCACACAGATGGATTTCTTTTTTGTGTACTGAAGGCACTATGATGTTATCATATTTTAATCATTTCGTTATGTTGGTCAGTACCCTAAGCACATCTGCTTTGCATGTGAAAGGAATGAGATTTATAAAATTACTACAAGTACTCACAGCAAAAAGTTAGGTTAAAAGAGAGTCTAATTTATAAATACAAACTACTTTTTAAATCTGCTCCAGAGCTTCCAAAGCAAATAATGGAGTAGCCCCAACTCTACAGTAACTCCACTGACAATTCTTTATTCTTCTACAGAACAACCATTATGAGTAGTAAAGAACTCTCATCATTCTATTAGATTTAGAATATCTACATAGAGAGTTCCTACTGTGATCAACTGAATAAGGTACAGCAAACTTAAAACATACAAGAAACAGTTTTTAAAAAAAAAAACTAAGGACTCAGGGAAAGTGAACAGGTGCTGGAGGAGCACATGATTTGAACACTCACATCCCTTAGGAGAGGATTAAAGAGAATACTCCATATACGAGTAAAGAGGAGAGAATCTAAGTTGATAAATTACAGATAGGAACTGAAGAGAAACAGTCAAATGAACAAGGGTACTATTCAATTATATCACATTAAGGAAGACAATTAAATATTGACAACTCTTACAAGTGCTCGTATACAAATGCAAGAAGTCTAAATACTAAGATGGGTGAACTTGAATGTCTGGTATTAAATGGGGATATTGATATAAAAAGGCATCACAGGAACTTGATGGAATGATAGTCAATGGCCCACAGTAATACTAGGATACAAAATATATAGGAATGACATGCTCTGGTGGGGGGTAGCACTACAAGTGGAAAAAAGCATAGAGTCAACAATAGTAAAAAATCTTAAGTGACTCAAACTGTACCATTGAATCACTACAGACAGAAATTCCAGGCTTGAATAATAGAGAATAGCCAGACCTGGATGGCAGCAGTGATTGTGAAATGCTAGTTATTTTGAACGGAAAACCCAATAATAATGGGGGATTTCAACTAGCCCCATATTGACTGGGTATATATCACATCAGGATGGAATGCAGAGATAAAATTTCTAGACTCCATCAGTGACTGCTTCTTGTAGCAGCTACTCCTGAACCCACAAGAGGACAGGCAGTTCTTGATTTCATCCTAGAGTGGAGCACTGGATCTGGTCTGAGAGATGAAATATAGCTGAAACACTCAGAAATAGCAACCATAATGTAATTAAATTTAAACATCCTTGGGCGGGGGGGAGTGCCCATTGCAGTAGCATTTAACTTCAAAAAGGGATCGACACAAAAATGAGGAAGCTATTTAAACAGTAATTAAAAGGAACAGTCACAAGAGTGAAATGCCTGGAAGCTATTTAAAAAACCTTGAGTATACATTTAGTTTGAGCCTCTAATAAAGTTAATAAATAAATAAATACATAATATACAGTCAGGATCAACAAAAATTCCACCATGGCTACACATAGTAAAAGAAGTGGGTAGAAGCAAAAAGTCATCCTTTAAAAACTGGAAGTCAAATCCTATTTAGGAAAACAGAAAGGAGTATTAACTCTGGCAAGTCAAGTGTAAAGGTAAAATTAGTCAGGCCAAAAAAGGATTTGAAGAACAACTAGCAAAAGACACAAAAACTAACAGTAAAAATTAAGTACATCAGAAGCCGAAAGCCTGCCAAATAATCAGTGGGGCCACTGAACAATCAAGGTGCTAAAAGACCATTCAAGAATGACAAGACCATTGTGGAGAAATTAAGGCTTTGGCTACACTGCAGAGTTGTGTCACCAAAAGACAGCTTCTGGTCAACAAAACAGTAGATGCATACACACTACGATGTGACTTTTGGCAGCAAAAATGTTGTTTTGGCGACAAAATAAAACCACCCCAACGAGAGACGCGAGGCTCTTTGTGCAAAAGTTTTGTCCACAAAGTGCCAGTGCAGATACTGCGCTTGATTTTAACGCTTTAATTGGCCTCCAGAAGGTGTCCCACAATGCCCACCCTGACCGCTCTGGTCAGCGGTTTGAACTCCACTGCCCTGTAGTCAGGTAAACAACCTCCCCCTTTAAAAGCCCCGGGAAATTTCATTTCCTGTTTGCTCAGTGTGGAGAGGACTCATTGCATCTTCCCAGGTGACCATGGCGGCTTCACACAGCAAATGCTCTCCCATTTGGGCCACGGCAGAGCTGCTGGGATCTGCTCAGTATTTGGGGAGAGGAGGATGTACAGTCCCAGCTGGACTTCAGCCATAGGAATTTTGACAGATTTCTCGAGGCTTCTGTGAAAAGGGGTATGACCAGGACACACAAAGAAGTGCATCCATGAAGTGCAGTGCAGAGCGAACATAAAGAAGCTGAGGCAGGTGTACCATACGACGATGGAGACAAACCGTCGCTCGGGTGCTGCATCCAAGACCTACTGGCAGGGCCGGCTCTGGCTTTTTTGCCGCCCCAAGCAAAAAAAAAAAGAAGGTGCGGCCGGAGCGGCAAAGAAGGAGGGGAAAAAAAACAACCAAACAAAAAACCTGTGGCACGGCCGGAGCCAAAGCAGGGAAATAAAACAAAAAAAAACCTGGGGCATGGCCAGAGCGGCAAAGCAGGGGGAAAAAAAAAACAACAACAAAAAAACCCTGCCAGGCAGCCGGAGCCAGGGTGCAGGGGGACTCCCTGTGCCGTAGACATGCAGCAGAATGCACAGCCAGTCTAGTGTGGAGGAAGGGGAGGGAGCGGGGGAGAGAGAGAGAAGGGGGGCGGCCAGGGCTTCAGCAGGACGCTTGTCCCGCAGTCCTGACCACTGTGCCGCCTGCCGGGAGGGCTCTGCTCCGCTCCAGTCAGCGGAGAGGGAAGAACAGGGGCTGCCCTGCCCAGTTTGCTGCAGGGCGCTCCCCTCCTCCGCGCTGCTGCCCACTACAGGGCGGCCGGAGCGGCAAAGCAAAAAAGCCGTGCTGCCCTGGGTTTGGGCGGAATGCCGCCCCATAGAATATGCCACCCCAAGCACCAGCTTGCTCAGCTGGTGCCTAGAGCCGGCCCTGCCTACTGATTCCATAAGGAGCTGGACACAATCCTCAGAGACGACCCCACCTACACCACCAAGAGCCCCGTGGATACTTCAGCAGGCCTGGAGGTGGTGGAAAGAGGACTTAACCCAAAAGGACAAAGTCCTTGATGAAGAGGAGTTAGACGGTGATGTGGAGCCCAGAGCAGGGTTGCTCAGTGGTGCAGACAGCCAGGATCTATTTACCACTCCAGAGGTGTCTAGCCGGTCTCAGCAGTTGCTCTCTGCTGAGCAAGAAGCAGGAGAGGAGATGCCTGGTAAGTGGTCTGTGTAGTGTGGAGGTGGGTTCGGGGTATAGAAGTATACAAGGCTAGCTGTATGTGTGTGCCGGACATTTCCCTGTGCAGCTAATCAATATGGCGAAACAGGGTGTTGATGCATGCCATGATCTCACAGGAATCCTCCACAGAGATGTCTAGGAAACTTTCCTGGAGATACTCTGCAATCTTCTGCCAAAGGTTCCTTGGCAGAGCTGCTTTGTTCCTTCCCCCATTGCAGGAAGCTTTCCCACACCATTCGGCAATCACTTGTGCAGGGATCAAAGCAGAACACAGGCGAGCAGCATAAGGACCAGGGCAGAAGCCACAAGCATGTAGATGTGCCCTTGCTTTCCTGCTTACCCTCAGGAGTGAGATACCTGCTACTATGACCCCTGCCTCTGGAAAAGTGTAGGAGAATTTAGAATTTTTTTCCCCTAGCTGGCTGCACCACAACCCTTCCAGAGTGCTCTTTCCCCTATGTAGAGCACCCTCTAGTCCAAGACACCATGCTTTCAGTGTTCACTGAGATGTGTGCTTGCGAAGGGTCAGTGAGAAAGTGATTAGTTTATGTGCAGCATTGAAGCGTAAACAATCATGTTTCTGTGCATTGTTTCTTATGATTCTGCAGATGTGGCCTGCACACCGGCCGAGCATCTCCCCAGATAAGAAAGTGCCTGAGATGGAGCAAAGACGACACGTTCCAGGATATACTGCAGTTTTTCAATGCAGAGAGTGAAGGGAAGCCAAAAGACAGGACAGAAAAGAAAATCAGGAGTTCGTTTAGGATGCTACTGTGTGGATGATTAAAGTAATGAAGGAGCGAACGCGGATGCAGAAGTCCTTAAAAATGAGGTAGACTGAGCAGATGCATGCCCACCCTCCCCGCAGCACATTCAGAACTTTTTTCTGTGCGCAACCCCGCCCCTCACCCCAACTCCACCCGCACAGTCCTTTCTGGATTTCTCAGACTCCTCGGTTTCCCATTCACTCCACCCCCATGGACAACTTGCAAAATGACAGCTGGAACTACACCGCTCTGAAAGTCTGCCCTTCCCTGCTACCTCCTTTCCCACCAAGCGTGCTCGTGTGTGCGTACACGTTGTTTTTTGTGCAATAAAAGCAAAGTTTTTGAATAACTAATTTTTATTTTTGTCCTACAAATTGAGATAGCAGGCACTACCAAGACATACACAGGCAGTTTCATCATTTGCTTACTGGAATTTAAGTCCTCAAATTTCACAATTGCTTCCCAGGAAAACTAGATGTAATGTAACATTGCAGTATTAATCACAGATATATACATTACTAGTTCTCATTTTCAAAGTGTTGCCTCAAAACCTCCCTGATTAAAACTGCCCTCTTCTGGGCCCCTCTAATAGCCCTGGTAGCTAGCTGTCTCAGCACTCCACCCCTGAGCAAACCTTCAATCCTTAGCCTCACAAATATTATGCAATGTACAACACATTCCTATCACCATGTATAGCTCTTAATGAGGATAATAACCTGCCATAAAGGCACTGCCAGCATGCCTTTAATCTGCCAAAGGCACATTCCACCATCATCTGGCACCTACTCAACCTGTTGCTGAACCACTCCTTACTGCTATACAGGTTTCCTGTGTAAGATTTAATGAGCCATCGCTGTAAGGGTATGCTGGATCTCCCAGGATCACAATGGGCATTTAAACATCCCCTACTGTAATCTTCTGTAATACTGCAGCTTTCTATATAGGCCGGTGTTCCTAAAGATGTGTGCGTCATGCACCTTCCCAAACCACCCCACATTGATGTCAGTGATACACCCATAGTCATCCACAAGCACCTGCAACACCCTTTCTATTGATGTACTCCATCACAAAGTGGTCTGGTGCCAAAATTGGAATCTGTGCACCATCTAGCACCCCTCCCCAGTTAGGGAAACCCATTCTGCAAAGCCATCCACTATTTCACACACATTCTCCAGAGTCACAGTCCTTCATAGCAGGATGTGATTAATTGCCCTGCACACTTGCATTAACACAGCCCCAAGGGTCAATTTCCCTGACTCCAAACTGATTTGTGACTGACCAGTCACCAGCTTCCATACTATGATTGTCATGTGTTTCTCTACTGATAAGTCAGGTCTCGTTCCGGTGTTCCTGCACCACAGTGCACGGGCAAGCTCCGCACACAGTTCCAGGAAGGTGGCTTTCCACATCTGAAAGTTCTGTAGCCACTGCTTGTCATCCCAGTCCTGCTTGACAATACAATCCTCCCACCATTCAAAGCTTGTTTCCCGAGCCCAAAGGTGACAGTCCACCATATGTAGCTGTTCCGTGAATGTCAAAAGAAATACAAGTTGCTCCTATCCATATCACACACCATGTCAGGTATCTGGGAGTCTTGTTCAGTTAGGAACTTCATGATTAACTGCAGTGCCATCATGATATTTTAATGACAGTTATCAGAGCATAGGAAAGCAGTGTGGGATCCATCCCTTCACACAAAGATGCCAGGGTGCACAGAAAACAAGGGCCTTGAAAAATGCTGTGAAAGAAAGCCAGAAGCCCATGGAATGCTGGGATGGAAAACAATGAATCATGGAACATTCATCCTGGTTCCAAGATGTGCAGCGATCCGCTCCGCCTTCCCACAAGAACTAGTGGCAGAAGGTGTTGAGCTGCACTTTGGAATAGGTACCCACAGAGCCTTGCTCACACTGCTGATGATAGGGTCCCAGCTGTGGGTGTGCTCTGCTGACAAAGGAAGCAGGTATGAACATGCAATATTGATTTTAATTATAGCACTTTGAGAGTGTCTATATAACTTTTATCAACAAAACTCTGTTGTGTAGACAAGGCCTAAATTTATTTTTGGTATCAGTCTTTATTGCAGAGGATATAAAGGAGATTCCCAAACCTAAGCCATTTGATTTAAGTGCCAAATCTGAGGAACTGTCTCAGATTTGTGTGTCAGTAGGGGAGGTTTTAGACCAAGTTGATAAACTAAACAGTAATAAATCAATAGGACCAGATGGTATACACCCAAGAATTCTGAAGGAACTTAAATACAAAATTTTAGAACTCTTCCTGTGATATATAACCTATCACTTAAATCAGCCTCTGTATTAGACGACTGGAGGATAGCTAATGCAATACCCTTTTTAACAAAAAACTCCAGAGGTGATCCTGGCAATTACAGGTCAGTAAGCCTAACTTCAGTACCAAACAAATTGGTTGAAACTAAAGTAAAGAACAGAATTATCAGATAAATTGCATCCGACGAAGTGAGTATTCACCCACGAAAGCTCATGCTGCAAAATGTCTGTTAGTCTATAAGGTGCCACATGTTCTATTTATCTGTAAAAGCAGCAAAGAATCAACATGATTTTTGGCGGGGGGGGGGGAGAGTTAACACTTCTTTTGTAAAGGGAAATCATGCCTCACCAAACTATTAGAGTTCCTTGAGGGAGTAAACAAGCATGTGGAAAAAGGTGATCCAGTTGATATTGCGTACTTGGACTTTCAGAAAGCCTTAGACAAGATCCCTCACCAAAGGCTCTTATCCCATGACTGCTTATCTTGCCTAAGAGGGAAGGTCCTCTCATGGATCAGTAACTAGTTAGAAGATAGGAAATAAAGGGTAGGAATAAATGGTTAGTTTTCCAAATGGAGAGCGGTAAGTAGTGGGGTCCCACAAGGACCTGAACTGGGACCAGTG